>NC_046254.1:1044336-1152042 GCF_009819885.2 Catharus ustulatus
TTGGGGTTTCAGGATTTCGGGATTTTGGGATTTGGGGATTTTGGGATTTGGGATTTCAGGATTTTGGGATTTCAGGGTTTGGGATTTCAGGATTTGGGATTTCGGGATTTCAGGATTTCAGGATTTGGGATTTCAGGATTTCAGGATCCCCGTGTCCCCCCAGGTTGGACGAGCGGCTCCGGGTGTGCGTGGCGGATTTGGGGATTTTTTTGGATTATTTTGATTTGGGGTTTTTGGGATCACTGTGACACTGGGATTTCGGGATTTTGGGGTTTCAGGATTTGGGATTTCAGGATTTGGGATTTCGGGATTTCAGGATCCCCGCGTCCCCCCAGGCTGTACAAGCGGCTCCGGGTGTGCGTGACGAATTTGGGGATTTGGGGTTTTTGGGATCACTGTGACATTGGGATTTCAGGATTTTGGGGTTTTCAGGATTTGGGATTTCGGGATTTCAGGATTTCAGGATTTGGGATTTCAGGATTTCAGGATCCCCCTGTCCCCCCAGGCTGGACGAGCAGCTCCGGGTGTGCGTGGCAGATTTGGGATTATTGGTTATTGGGATTATTGCAGTATTGGGATTTCAAGATTTGGGGATTTCAGGATTTTGGGGTTTCAGGATTTGGGATTTCAGGATCCTCGTGTCCCCCCAGGCTGGACGAGCAACTCCGGGTATGCGTGGCGGGTTTGAGGATTTTTGGTTATTGGGATTATTGCACTATTGGGATTTTGGGACAGGGGAATTTTGGGATTTCACGATTTTGGGATTTCAGGATTTTGGGGTTTTTAGGATTTGGGATTTCAGGATTTCAGGCTGTCCCTATCCCCCCAGGCTGGACGAGCGGCTCTGGGTGTGCGTGGCGGATTTGGGATTATTGGGATTATTGGTTACTGGAATTATTGCACTATTGGGATTTTGGGATTTTGGGATTTGGGATTTCAGGATTTGGGATTTCAGGATTTCAGGATCCCTGTGATTCCCCAGGCTGGACGAGCGGCTCCGGGTGTGCGTGGCGGATTTGGGGATTTGGAGTTTTTGGGATCACAGTGACATTGGGATTTCAGGATTTGGGATTTCAGGATTTGGGATTTTGGGGTGACCCTGTGCCCATGTCTCCCCAGGCTGGACGAGCGGCTCCAGGTGTGCGAGGCCGATTTCGGGATTTTTGGTTATTGGGATTATTGGGATTATTGGTTATTGGGATTATTGCACTATTGGGATTTTGGGATTTCAGGATTTTGGGATTTCAGGATTTGGGGATTTCAGAATTTCGGGATTTCAGGATTTTGGGGTTACAGGATTTTGGGATTTCAGGATTTTGGGGTTACCGGATTTGGGGATTTCAGGATTTGGGGATTTTGGGATTTGGGGATTTTGGGATTTGGGATTTCAGGATTTTGGGATTTCAGGATTTTGGGGTTTCAGGATTTGGGGATTTCGGGATTTGGGATTTCAGGATCCCTGTCCCCCCAGGCTGGACGAGCGGCTCCGGGTGTGCGTGGCGGATTTCGGGCTCTCCAAGCAGGTCGGCTGTTCCCAGTATTACCGGCAGGGCCGCGGCGCCCCCGTCCCCGTCAAGTGGGTGGCCCTGGAGAGCCTGGCTGAGCGCGTCTACACCACCAAGAGCGACGTGGTGAGACCCCAAAAACCCCAAAAACTGAGTCAGGGACCCCAAAAATGGGATTGGGAACACCAAAAACTCCAAATCCCAAAAAATCCTGTCAAAATCCCATAAAAATCCCACAAAATCCCCACTGAGCCTGGCTGAGAGCGTCTGCACCACCAAGAGCGACGTGGTGAGACCCCAAAAAAAACCCCAAAAACTGAGTCAGGGACCCCAAAAACCCCAAAAACCCCAAATCCCAAAAAATCCCATAAAAATCCCATTAAAATCCCATCAAAATCCCATAAATATCCCATAAAAATCACCTTTAATATGCCACAAAAATCCCATAAAAAACCCATAAAAATCACATAAAAATATCATAAAAATTCAATAAAATCCCATCAAAATCCCATAAAAATCCCACAAAAGTCCCATAAAAATCCCATTAAATCCCCACTGTGAGCCTGGCTGAGCGCGTCTGCACCACCAAGATCGACGTGGTGAGACCCCAAAAAAAACCCAAAAATGGGATTGGGGACCCTAAAAACACCAAATCCCATAAAATCCCAGCAAAATCCCATAAACATCTCGCAAAAATCCAATAAAATCTCATAAAAATCCCACAAAAATCCCATAAAATTCCCATAAAAATCCCATAAAATCCCCACTGAGAGCCTGGCTGAGCACGTCTGCACCGCCAAGAGCGACGTGGTGAGACCCCAAAAAAACCCAAAAATGGGATTGGGGACCCTAAAAACCCCAAATCCCAAAAAATCCTGTCAAAATCCCATAAAATCTGATAAAAATCCAAAAAAAATCCCATAAATATCCCATAAAAATCCTATTTAAAATACCACAAAAATCCCATAAAAACCCTATAAAAATCCCATAAAAAAACCTTTAAATCCCATAAAATCACATTTAAAATCCCATAAAAAACCCACAGAAATCCCACTAAAATCCCATCAAAATCCCATCCAATTCCCATTAAAATCCCACAAAATCTGATAAAAATCCCGAAAAAATGCCACAAAAATCCCGCAAGAATCCTATCAAAATCCCATCAAAATCCCATAAAAATTCCATTAAAAATCCCATAAAAACCCCATAAAAAACCCTTTAAATCCCAAAAAACCCCCATATAACCCCATAAAAATCCCATTAAAAACCCTTTAAATCCCATTAAAAAGTCCATAAAAATCCCACTGAAATCCCACTAAAATTCCATAAAAATCCTGTAAAACCCCCATCAAAATCCCACAGAAATCCAATAAAATCCCATAAAAATCCCATAAAATCCCCCCTGAGAGCCTGGTTGAGTGTGTCTGCACCACCAAGAGCGACGTGGTGAGACTCCAAAAAACCCCAAAAATGGGATTGGGGACCCCAAAAACCCCAAATCCCAAATAATCCCATCAAAATCCCATAAGAATCCCATAAGAATCCCATCAAAATCCCATTAAAATCCCATAAACCATGTAAAAATCCCATAAGAATCCTGTAAAAACCACATAAAATCCCCATTAAAATCCCATAAAATCCTATTAAAAACCCATTAAAATCCCATTAAAAACCCTTTAAATCCCAAAAAATTCCCATTAACTATTCCATAAAAATCCCATTTAAAATCCCACAAAAACACCATAAAAACTCCATAAAACATCCCTTTAAGCCCGTAAAAATCCCATTAAATATCACTAAAATCCCATTAAAATCCCATAAAAATCTCATAATAATCCCATTAAAATCTCATTAAAGTCTCATAAAAATCCCGTAAAAACACCACAAAAATCCCATAAAAATCCCATAAAAATTCCATTAAAATCCCATTAAGATCCCATAAAATCCCATCAAAATCCCTTCAAAATCCCACAAAAGTCCCATAAAAATCCCATTAAATCCCACTGTGAGCCTGGCTGAGCACGTCTGCACCACCAAGATCGACGTGGTGAGACCCCAAAAACCCCAAAAATGGGATTGGGAACCCCAAAAACACCAAATCCCAAAAAATCCCATCAAAATCCCATAAGAATCCCATTAAATCTGATAAAAATCCCATAAATATCCCATAAAAATCCCATTTAAAATGCCACAAAAATCCCATAAAAATCCCATAAAAATTTTTTTAAATCCCATAAAAACCCCTTTAAAATTCCCCAAAAATCTTCATGGACATCCCCAAAAATCCCATAAAAAAAAAATCTCCCTCAAATTCCACAAAAATCCTTTAAAAACCCCCAAAATCCTCCCAAAATCCCATTAAAAATCCCATCAAAATCCCACCAAAATCACCCAAAAATCCCAGAAAATCCTTTAAACCTGCCCAAAATCCCAAATAAATCCTACAAAAATCCCTTCCAAATCCCATTAAAAATCAGATTTAATAATCCCATAAAACAGCAACAAAAAAATCCCCAAAGAATTCTTTAATAAACCCCAAAAATAAAAAAAAATCCCAAAAGAATCCTTTAAAAATCCCTGAAAATCCCATTAAAAATCCCATTTTAAAATCCCATTAAAATCCCAAAACAACCCCACAGCCTCCCCAAAATCCCAAATAAATCCCAAAAAAAACCCCATTAAAAATCCCAAAAATTAAAGAAAAAAAAATCCATTAAAAATCCATTTAAAATAAAAAACCAACCAAAATTTCAAAAAATTCCAATAAAAATTCCAACAAAAATTCCAAATAAAATTCAAAAAAGAGCAAAAATTTCCAAAAAAATCCAATAAAATTTTTTTTTAAATTAAAAAATTAAAAATCCCCCCAAATAAGGAAAAAAACCCCGAACCTGACCCCTGAGTGACCCCTGAGTGACCACTGAGTGTCACTGAGTGACCAATGAGTGACCCTGAGTGACCCCTGAGTGACCTCTGAGTGCCCCCTGAGTGACCCCTGAGTGATCCTGAGTGACCCTTGAGTGACCCCTGAGTGACCACAGTGACCCCTGAGTGACCCCTGAGTGACCCCTGAGTGACCAATGAGTGACCCCTGAGTGACCCCTGAGTGACCCCTGAGTGACCCGTGAGTGACCAATGAGTGACCCTGAGTGACCCTGAGTGACCAATGAGTGACCCCTGAGTGACCCCTGAGTGACCAATGAGTGATCAATGAGTGACCACTGAGTGACCCCTGAGTGACCTCTGAGTGACACTGAGTGACCCCTGAGTGACCAACGAGTGATTGTGAGTGACCTCTGACCCCACCTGTGACCACTGAGTGACCACAGAGTGACCACTGACTTGAGTGACTACTGACACAGGCCAGGGGTCACTCAGTGGTCACTCAGTGGTCATTTGGGGTGACCATGTGGGAGATGGGGGAGCTGTGTCAGTGGTCACTGAGGTCAGTGGTCAGTGGTCACTCAGTGGTCACTCTGGTCACTCAGTGGTCATTCGGAGTGACCGTGTGGGAGATCGCGGCGCGGGGCCTGACGCCGTACCCGGGGCTGTGTCAGTGGTCACTCAGTGGTCACTCAGTGGTCACTGTGGTCACTCAGTGGTCATTCGGAGTGACCATGTGGGAGATCGCGGCGCGGGGCCTGACGCCGTACCCGGGGCTGGAGAACAGCGAGGTGTTCGAGTTCCTGCGGGGGGGGCGGCGCCTCGGAGCCCCCCCGCACTGCCCGCCACAGCTGTGAGTGACCCTGGCCCCTGACCCCTGACCTCTGACCCCTCACTGACCCTGCATTGATCCCCTGCACTGCCCGCCACAGCTGTGAGTGACCCCTGACCCCTGACCCTTCACTGACCCCTCACCCCTCACCCTCACCCCTGACACTGAACCCTCACTGACCCCTGACCCCTCACTGACCCTGCACTGATCCCTCATCCCCCGCACTGCCCGCCACAGCTGTGAGTGACCCCTGACCCCTGAGTGACCCTGACCCCTGAGTGACCCCTGAGCCCTCACTGACCCCTCACTGACCCCTCACTGACCCTGTACTGATCCCTCACCCCCCGCACTGCCTGCCACAGCTGTGAGTGACCCCTGACCCCTGACCCCTGACCCCTGACCCCTCACTGACCCTGCACTGATCCCCCGCACTGCCCGCCCCAGCTGTGAGTGACCCCTGACCCCTGACCCCTGACCCCTGACCCCTCACTGACCCTGTACTGATCCCCCGCACTGCCCGCCCCAGCTGTGAGTGACCCTGACCCCTGACCCCTGACCCCTGAGTGAACCCGGACACTGACTCCTGACCCCTGACCCCTGACACTGACCCCTGACACCTGACCCTTCACTGACCCCTCACTGACCCTGCACTGCTCCCCCGCACTGCCCACCCCAGCTGTGAGTGACCCTGACCCCTGACTGACCCCTGACCCCTGAGTGACCCCCAGCCCCATTTCTGCCCCCAGCCCCATTTGAAGCCCCCACCCCCATTTTTCACCCCCCAGCCCCATTTCCCCCCCCCATCCCCATTCGGAGCCCCCACCCCCATTTCCTCCCCCATCCCCATTTCCAAGCCCCCAGCCCCATTTCCCCCCATCCCCATTTCTGACCCCCCCAGCCCCATTTCTGCCACCCCCATCCCCATTTCCTCCCCCCACCTCCATTTGAAGCCCCCAGCCCCATTTCCCCCCCAATCCCCGTTCCAAGCCCCCACGCCCATTTCCTCCCCCCCATCCCCATTTCTCAGCCCCCACCCCCATTTCCTCCCCACCCCCATTTTTCACCCCCAGCTCCATTTCCCCCCCATCCCCGTTCCAAGCCCCCACCCCCATTTCCCCCCCCAGCCCCATTTCCCCCCCCATCCCCATTTCCTCCCCCCCATCCCCGTTCCAAGCCCCCATCCCCATTCCCCCCCCACCCCCATTTCTCAGCCCCCACCCCCATTTCCTCCCCCCACCCGCATTTCTGCAGCCCCCAGCCCCATTTATTCCCCCCCCCAGGTACGCCCTCATGCGCCGCTGCTGGGCCGCCGACCCCCGAGCCCGCCCCACCTTCGAGGAGCTGGGGGGGGCCCTGGGGGGGCTCCTGCGGGGGCTGCCCCCCCCCCCGGGGACCCCCGACCCCCTCTACGTCAACATGGGCCGGGCTGGGGGAGGGGCGGCGGCCGCGACCCCCCCCGAGCCCCCCAAAATTCTCCCGGAGCCCCCCCAGGAGCCCCCCGGCAGCGAGGGGGGGGGTCCCGGGAGATACGTGCTGTGCCCCTCCCCCCCCGAGATCGGGACCCCCCCCGAGTTTGGGGGGGTCCCCCCCGATTTTGGGGCTTCTGAGGAGGGGGCATGAGGGGGAAAATATCCCCCTCCAAAAAAAAAAAAAAAAAAAAAAAAAAAAGCTGAGGCACTGCCAGGGATCCCCAAAAATGAAGGGACCCCCCCCAAAGGTACTCGGGCATTGTGGGAGCCCCCAAAAATAAAGGGACCCCCCAAAAAAGAAGGGACCTCCCCAAGACCCCCCCAAAAATGAAGGATTCCCTTGGGGACGCCCCCCCAAATAAAGGGACCCCCCCAAAATGAAGGAACAACCCCAAGACCCCCCCCAAAAGGGAAAGACCCCCCCCAAAGGTACTGGGGCACCCCAGGGACCCCCCCAAAAATAAAGGGACCCCTCCCAAAAATAGGGACCCCCCCCAAAGGTACTGGGGTGCCCCAAAATAAAGGGAAACTCCCTGGGACCCTCCCCAAAATAAAGGGACCTCCCCAAAGGTACTGGGGGACCCCCGGGACCCCCCCAAATTAAAGGGACCCCCCCCTCCTCAAAGGTACTCGGGCATTGTGGGAGCGCCCAAAAAATAAAGGGAACCCCCCTAAAAAAAGAAGGGACCCCCCCAAGACCCCCCCAAAAGGGAAGAACCCCTAGGGACCCCCCCCCCTAAATAAAGGGACCCCCTGAGACGCCCCCCCTAAAATAAAAGGACCCCCCCAAAGGGACTGGGGCACCCCTGGGACCACCCCCAAAATAAAGGGACCCCCCCCCCCAAAGGTACTGGGGCATTGGGAGACCCCCCCCTCCTAATTAAAGGGATCCCCTGAGACCCCCCCCCCAAAATCAGGGACACCCTCCAAAGGTACTGGGGCACCCCTGGGACCCCCCCCAAAATGAGGGGACCCCCCCCAAAATCAAGGAACCCCCCAGGACCACCCCCAAAAGGGAAGGACCCCCTTGGGACCCCCCCTCAAAATAAAGAGACCCCCCAAAGGTACTGGGGCACCCCTGGGACCCCCCCCAAATTAAAGGGACCCCTGAGACCCCCCCTCAATATCAGGGACCCCCCAAAATGAAGGAACTTCCCCAGGACCCCCCACCCAAAAGGGAAGGACCCCCCTGGGACCCCCCCCAAAATAAAGAGACCCCCTGAGACCACCCCTAAAATAAAGGGACCCCCCCCAAAGGTACTGGGGCACCCTGGGACCCTCCCAAAAATTAAAGGGACACCCCCTGGGACCCCCCCCCCCCAAAATCAGGGACACCCCCCCAATGGTACTGGGGCATCCCAGGGACCCCCCCCCAAAATCAGGGAACCCCCCCAGGACCACCCCCAAAAGGGAAGGACCCCCAGGGACGCCCCCAAAATAAAGGGACCCACCCCACAAAATACCGGGACCCCCTCGGGACCCCTCCCCAATAAAGTTTCTTGTCCTGCAGCGGCCTCGGTTTTGGGGGGGGGCTGGGGTTTTTGGGGTTTTTGGGAATTTTGGGGTTTTTGGGAATTTTTTGGTTTTTATGGGGTTTTGGTTTTTTGGGGTTTTTTAGGGTTTTTGGGGGTGGAGGTTTATTTTTGGAATTTTTGGGGGGAGTTTGTTGGGATTTTGGGGGGCCTTTTTGGGTTTTTGGGGGGATTTTTCTGGGGTTTGAGGGGTTTTGGGTTTTTTTGCATTTTTAGGAGGGGTATGGGGGGTTTTTATGGTTTTTTGGGGGGTGTTTTTGAGGGTTTTTTGGGGGGTTGTGGAGTTTTTTGGGTTTTGTGCTTTTGTTGGGGATTCTCTCTGTTTGTTTTTTCGTTTCCTTGGGATTTTTTGGGGTTTTTTGGGATTTTTTTGAGATTTTTTTGTCATTTTTGGGGTCCCGTGGGAATTTCGGGGCTCGAGGGCGCGCGCAGAGGGGGAGTGGTCTCAGACCACGCCCACAACATTTCAGCCAATGGGAACACAGCGGTTTCCGGCAACCAGCCAATCAGTGCGCGGCTCCTGTTGCCAGGCAACAAAGGCGCCCACACGCGCAGCTACCGTCGTGGGCGTGGTCACGCCCACATTCCCCAAAACAACCAATCAAAAGAGCGATTCGGCCCTAAGGACACGCCTACTTGTTGACGGATAGCAATTTTATCCAATGGTAGTGCGTTCCGCCCCTTCCCACCTCCCGCCCACAGTGGCAGCTTTAACCAATCACAGGCTGCGTTACAACCTCATCCCGCCTTTCCACCCAATCAGCACTCGCTTTAGAAAAATCCGCGACGA
The DNA here is from genome assembly GCF_009819885.2 of Catharus ustulatus. NCBI lineage: Eukaryota > Metazoa > Chordata > Aves > Passeriformes > Turdidae > Catharus > Catharus ustulatus. The sequence goes on from NC_046254.1 coordinate 1,053,348, forward strand.
ACCCGGGGGCCCGGGTGGGAAGCCGGAGGAGGCGGGAGAGCGCCGACCAATAGAAAGTGGCGTTACATCGTCACGCGGCGCGGACGGCCAATAGCAGCGCGCGTTACGGCGCGGCGCGGGCCGGGCCGGGGAAGGGGGAGAGGTGGCGGCCATTTTGATCGGGCCCCGTGAGGGGCGGCCATGGAGGCGAGGCGGCTGCGGGTGCCGGAGCTGCGGGACGAGCTGGGCCGGCGCGGCCTGGACACCCGCGGGCTCAAGTCCGAGCTGACCGAGCGGCTGCAAGCGGCGCTGGACGGCGAAGGAGCTCGGCGGGACGGCGCTGAGGGCCGATGTGAGCGGGAGAGGGGCTGGCGGTGTGAGGGGTGGGCGGGAGGTTTGCTGGGCTCTCCGTGAGGGGCTTGGAGCGAGGCTTTGCTCAGGGGCAGGGCTGGCTCTGAGGGGGCCGGCTGGTCGTGAACCCTCGGCCTGAGGGGGCTCTGGGACTCCCAAAACCCGCGGCCTGAGGGGGCTCTGGGACCCCCAAAACCCTCGGCCTGAGGGGGCTCTGGGACCTCCTCTGTTCTCAGGGGATCTTGGAGCCCTCCCGGTTCTGAGGGGCTCAGGGGGCCCTGAGGGAATGGGACCCCCAAACCCCCGGTTCTGAGGGGCTGTGGGGCTCAGGGGGCCCTGAGGGGACTGAGACCCCCCGGGTTATGAGGAAATGGGACCCCCAAAACTCTCTGTTCCGAGGGGCTCAGGGACCCCCAAACCACCGGCCCTGAGGGAATGGGACCCCCCGGTTCTGAGGGACTGGGACCCCCTGGTTCTGAGGGAATGGAACCCCCAAAATCCCGAGTTCTGAGGGAATGGCACCCCCAAAACTCTCTGTTCTGAGGGAATGGGACCCCCAAACCCCCGGCCCTGAGGGAATGGGACCCCCTGGCTCTGAGGGAATGGGACCCCCAAAAACCCCTGATTCTGAGGGAATGGGACCCCTCGATTCTGAGGGAATGGGATCCCTAAAACTCTCTGTTCTGAGGGAATGGGACCCCCTGGTCCTGAGGGGCTCAGGGACTCCCAAAACCCCTGGCCCTGAGGGAATGGGACCCCCAAAATCCCCAGTTCTGAGGGAATGGGACCCCCTCGGTTCTCAGGGGATCTTGGAGCCCTCCCGGTTCTGAGGGGACTGGAACCCCCAAACCCCCGGCCCTGAGGGAATGGGACCCCCAAGACCCCCAGTTCTGAGGGGACTGAGACCCCCCCAGGTTCTGAGGGACTCAGGGACCCCCAAAACCCCCAGCCCTGACGGAATGGGACCCCTCTGTTCTGAGGGAATGGGACCCCCAAAACTCCCAGTTCTGAGGGTACTGAGATCCCCCCGCCCCAGTTCTGAGGACATCTGGGACCCCCAAAACTTAGACCCTAAGGGAATGGGACCCCCATTCCTGCATCCCTGAGGGTCCTGGCACCCCCATGTGTGATTTTTGGGGGGGTCCATCCCCAAATTCTGCTGCTTTTCCCTGACTCCATCCCCCCTTTTCTCACCCCCTTTTCCAGATGGCCTCGACAACCACAGCCACGAGCCTCAGGGGGGCTACCAGGACCACCAGGGGGGCTACAACAACCCCCAGGGTGGCTACAACAACCCCCAGGGTGGCTACCAGGACCCTCAGGGTGGCTACCAGGACCCCCAGGGTGGCTACCAGGACCACCAGGGTCACCAAGGCCACGAGCCCCAGGGCTACCAAGCCTACAAAGGGCAGGAGGCCGAGGCTGAGCCGGGCTATGAGAGGAGAGCCCTGGAGCAGGAGCCCCCCAGGCTGCCCCCAGGTGGGGTTTGGGGGGATCTGGGGGCAGTTTTGGGGGTCTGGGAGGAATTTTTGGGGGTCTCTGGGTGTGTTTAGGGGGTGTGGGGGCATTTTTGGGGTCTCTGGTTGTGCCTGGGGGGTTTCTAAGGGGCATTTTTGGGGTCTCTGGTTGTGTTTGGGGGTCTCTGGTTGTGTTTGGGGGGGGTCTGAGGGGAATTTTTGGGGGTCTCTGAGTGTGTTTGGGGGGGATCTCTGGGTGTATTTGTGGGGGTCTGAGGGTATTTTTGGGGTCTCAGGTTGTGTTTGGGGACTCTGGGGGCATTTTTGGGGTCTCTGGATGTGTTTGGGGAGGAATTTTTGGGGTCTCTGAGTGTGCTTGGGGGGTCTCTAGGTGTGTTTGGGGGGAATTTTTGGGGTCTCTGTGTGTGTTTGGGGGCTGGGGGGGTAATTTTTGGGGGGGTCTCTGGTTCTCTTTGGGGTCTCTGGGTGTGTTTGGGGGGCCTGGGGGCGTTTTTGGGGATCTCTGGGTGTGTTTGGGGGGTTCCTGGATGTATTTTTGGGGTCTCTGGGTGTGTTTGAGGGGAATTTTTGGGGTCTCTGGTTGTGCCTTGGGGTCTCTAGGGGGCATTTTTGGGGTCTCTGGGGTTACATTTGGGGGTCTCTGGGTGTGCCTGGGGGTCTCTAGGGGGTATTTTTTGGGTCTCTGGATGTGTTTAGGGGGTGTGGGGGTCATTTTTGGGGGGGGTTCTGGTTCTGTTTGGGGTCTCTGGGTGTGTTTGAGGGTCTCTAGGGAGCATTTTTGGGGTCTCTGGTTGTGTTTGGGGGGTCTGAGGGGAATTTTTGGGGTCTCTGGGTGTGTTTTGGGGGTTCCTGGATATATTTGAGGGTCTCTGGGTGTGTTTGAGGGGGTCTCTGGCTGTGTTTGGGGGGCTGGGGTTGCATTTGGAGGCCTGTGGGGATCGCTGGGTGTGTTTGGGGGGGATCTGGGAACATTTTGGGGGTCTCAGGTTGTGTTTGGGGTCTCTAAGGGGCATTTTTGGGGGTCTCTGGGTGTGTTTGGGGGGTCTGAGGGGAGTTCTTGGGGTCTCTGGGGTTGCATTTGGGGGTCTCTGGGTGTGTTTGAGGGCCTGGGGGCATTTTTGGGGGGGTCTGTGGTTTTGTTTGGGGTCTCTGGGTGTGTTTGGAGCATCTGGGGTTGTGCTTGGGGGTCTCTGGGGGCTTTTTTGGGGTCTCTAGGGGGGTCTCTGGGTTTATTTGGGGAGGGGTCTCAGGGGGTCCCAGCTCTATTTGGGGAGGGGTCTCCCAGCCGTGTCCCCTCCCCCTCCCCACAGATCTGAAGCCCCCAGACTCGAGGCCGGACGAGCTCGCCCCTCCCCCCGCCCCCCCCCCCAAATTACCCCGTGGCCCCTCCCCCCACCTTCCCCACCCCCCCCTACGGCCTCCCCCCCCCGGGCTACGCCCCCCACCCCAATTACAGCGCCCCTCCCCCCAATTACAGCGCCCCCCACCCAAATTATAACGCCCCTCCCCCTAATTACAACGCCCCGCCCCCAAATTTCAATGCCCCGCCCCCAAATTATAACGCCCCGCCCCCAAACTACAGCACCCCTCCCCCCAATTACAGCGCCCCTCCCCCTAATTATGCCGCCCCTCCCCCCAATTACCACACCCCTCCCCCTAATTACACCTCCCCGCCCCCCAATTACCCCGCCCCTCCCCCCCATTACCCCGCCCCCCCTTTCCCCGCCCCTCCCCCCGTGTTTGGGGGGGGTCCCGAGCCGGCCCCGCCCCCCCCGGGCCGGAAGCGGCCGCTGGAGGAGCAGCGGGGGAGGGGCGGCCACGAGCAGCGCCCGGAGAAGAGGTGAGGGGAGACCCCCCCCAATTAACAACCCCACACTAATTAACAACCCCTCCCCTAATATAACAACCCCTCCCCTAATTAACAACCCCACCCTAATTAACAACCCCACCCTAATTAACAACCCCACCCCAATTAACAACCCCACCCTAATTACCACTCCAAATAACCCCTCCTCAAATTAACCCCACCCTAATTAACCCCCACCCCCAAATTAACCCTTCCCCAAAATCACTTCCCTCAAATTAACCCCTCCCCTAATTAACCCCCACCCCCAAATTACCATCCCAATTAAACCCCTCCCCAAATTAACCACCCTCCTAATTAACCCCCACCCCCCAATTAACCCCCAGCCCCAAATTACCACCCCAAAGAAACCCCCTCCCCAATTAATCCCCTCCCCAAAGTAACCCCTCCCTAATTAACCCCCACCCCCTAATTAACACCCACCCCCAAATTGCCACTCTAAATTAATCCCTCCCCCCAAATAACCCCCTCCCCACCCTGTCCCATCCTCTGTCCTCACCCTGTCCCCTCACATGTCCCTGTCCCTGTCGTGTCCCCTCCCTGTCCCCTGACGTGTCCCCGTTCCAGGCCTCGCTCCCCGGAGCCTCCGGCTGAGGATGAGGAGGAGGAGTTCGACGATTCCCTGGTGACCGTGGACACCTGTGAGTGTCACCTGCCCTGTCACCAGCCTGAGTGCCACCAACCCCAGTGTCACCTGCCCTGTCACCGACCTGGTGTCACCTGAGTGCCACTGACCTGGTGCCACCAACCCCAGTGCCACCAACCCCAGTGTCACCTGCCCTGTCACCAACCTGGTGTCACCTGAGTGCCACTGACCTGGTGCCACCAACCCCAGTGTCACCTGGCCCTGTCACCAACCTGGTGTCACCCCCAATGCCACCAACCCCAGGACCACCTGAAAGCCACCATCCCCAGTGCCACCAACCCCAGTGCCACCTGAGTGCCACCAACCCCAGTGCCACCTGAGTGCCACCAACCTGATGTCACCAACCCCAGTGCCACCTGAGTGCCAGCAACCCCAGTGCCAGCAGTGCTACAGTGCCATCAACCCCAGTGCCACCCCCCCAGTGCCACCTGATTGCCGCCACCCCCCAGTGCCACCCCCCAGTGCCACCCCCCAGTACCACCTGAGTGCCACCAACCCCATTGCCACCCCCCCAGTGTGCCACCAACCCCGATGCCACGTGAGTGCCACTCTGCCCAGTGTCCCCTGCCCAGTGCCACCCCCCCCCAGTGCCACCTGAGTGCCACCAACCCCAGTGCCACCAACCCCAGTGCCACCAACCCCAGTGCCACCAGCCTCGGTGCCACCAACCCAAGTGCCACCCTCCCTGTGCCACCTGAATGCCACCATCCTCAGTGCCACCTGCGTACTACCTGCCAATGCCACCAACTCCAGTGCCACCATCCCCAGTGCCACCAACCCCAGTGCCCCTTCCCCCAGTGCCCACCCCTCCCCTCAGTGCCACCCCCGATGGCACCCTGGTGGTAGCGCGGTGCCACCCCCTGATGTCCCCACAGATAACTGTGACCTGCACTTCAAGGTGGCGCGGGACAGGTACAGCGGGCACCCCCTGACCATCGAGGGCTTCGCCTACCTGTGGTCAGGGGCACGGGCCACCCACGGGGCCACACGGGGACGGGTCTGCTTCGAGATCAAGGTATGGGGACATGGGGACAGCAGGGGACATGGGGACAGGGCCACCCACGGGGCCACCCGGGGACGGGTCTGCTTCGAGATCAAGGTATGGGGACATGGGGACATGGGGACATGGGGACATGGGGACAGGGATTGGGGACATGGGGCCAGGGCCACCCACGGGGCCACCCGGGGACGGGTCTGCTTCGAGGTGAAGGTATGGGGACATGGGGACATGGGGACACCAGGGACATGGGGACAGGGCCACCCACGGGGCCACCCGGGGACGGGTCTGCTTCGAGATCAAGGTATGGGACATGGGGACACCAGGGGACATGGGGACAGGGATTGGGGACATGGGGACAGGGCCACCCACGGGGCCACCCGGGGACGGGTCTGCTTCGAGGTGAAGGTATGGGGACATGGGGACATGGGGACACCAGGGACATGGGGACAGGGCCACCCACGGGGCCACCCGGGGACGGGTCTGCTTCGAGATCAAGGTATGGGGACATGGGGACAGCAGGGGACATGGGGACAGGGCCACCCATGGGGCCACAGGGGACGGGTCTGCTTCAAGATCAAGGTATGGGGACACCAGGGGAGATGGGGACACCAGGGGACATCAGGGGACATGGGGACAGCAGGGGACGTGGGGACAGGGACATGGGGACATCAGGGGACAGGGACACGGGCACAGGGACACATCCCATGGTCAAGGGCCAGGGCCAGCTATGGACTCTTGACAGGGATGGCTGAGCTGGTGACAGTGACAGTGACAGTGCTGTGACAGTGACAGGGCTGTGACAGTGACAGGGCTGTGACAGAGCTGTGACAGTGACAGAGCTGTGACAGTGACAGGGCAGTGACAGTGACAGGGCTGTGACAGGGCAGTGACAGGGCTGTGACAGTGACAGGGCTGTGACAGTGACAGAGCTGTGACAGTGACAGAGCTGTGACAGTGACAGTGACAGGGCTGTGACAGTGACAGGGCAGTGACAGTGACAGGGCTGTGACAGTGACAGTGACAGGGCTGTGACAGTGACAGGGCTGTGACAGTGACAGTGACAGGGCTGTGACAGTGACAGAGCTGTGACAGTGACAGAGCTGTGACAGTGACAGGGCAGTGACAGTGACAGGGCTGTGACAGAGCTGTGACAGTGACAGGGCTGTGACAGTGCTGTGACATTGACAGTGCTGTGACAGTGACAGTGCTGTGACAGTGACAGAGCTGTGACAGTACAGGTGACAATGCCACTTTTTGGTGCCAGTTCCTGGTGACCATGCCAGCTCCCTGTGGCCCTGTCACCCTGATGTCCCCACTGTCCTCAATCCCCCCAATGTCCCCAATGATGTCCCCAATGTCCCTGGTGTCCCCAATGTGCCAAATGTCCCCTGTCCTCCCAGTGTCCCCAAATTCCCCCAATCCCCCCAGTGTCCCCATTGCTGTCCCCAGGTCACCGAGGCTCTCCCCGTGCAGCACTGTTAATGTCCCCATTGCTGTCCCCATGTCCCCAATGATGTCCCCAATGTCCCCATGTCCCCAGGTGACCGAGGCTCTCCCCGTGCAGCACTGTTAATGTCCCCATGTCCCCATTAATGTCCCCAATGTCCCCAGGTCACTGAGGCTCTCCCCGTTCAGCACTGTCAATGTCCCCAATGTCCCCATTGGTGTCCCCATGTCCCCATTGCTGTCCCCAGGTGACCGAGGCTCTCCCCGTTCAGCACCTGCCGCCGTCGGAGCCCGACCCGCACGTGGTTCGTGTGGGCTGGAGCCTGGACTGCTGCAGCACCCAGCTGGGTCAGTGCCACCGTGTCACCTGTGTGTCACCTGTGTCACCTGTGTCACCTAATGGCACCTGTGTCACTGTGTCAGCTGTGTGTCACCTGTGTGTCACCTGTGTCATCAGTGTCACCTGTGTTATCAGTGTCAGCTGTGTCATCAGTGTCACAATGGCACCTGTGTCACCTGTGTCACCTGTGTCACCTGTGTGTCACCTGTGTCACCTGTGTGACCTGTGTGTCACCTGTGTCACCTGTGTCATCAATGTCACCTGTGTCACCTGTGTCACTGTGTCACCTGTGTCACCTGTGTGTCACCTGTGTGTCAGCTAATGTCACCTGTGTCACTGTGTCACCAGTGTCACCTGTGTCATCAGTGTCACAATGGCACCTGTGTCACCTGTGTCCCTAAATGCCACCAAATGTCACCTGTGTCCCCAAATGGCACCTGTGTCACCAATGTCCCCAACGTCACGAAATGTCCCCAGTGTCTCCCCTACCCTGGAATTTTGGGATCCCTGAAGGGAATTTTGTGTCTGTAAAGGGAATTTTTGGGGAATTTTTGGGAATTTGTCCCTCCCATCCCTTCCCCACATTCCCATTTTTTTTTCCCTTTGAGAATTTTTGGGAATTTTTGGGAATTTTTGCCATTCCCATTTTCTTCCCTTTGAGATTTTTGGGAATTTTTGGAAATTTTGGGAATTTTTTTGAATTTTTGGAATTTTTGGGATTTTTTTTTTTTGATTTTTGGGATTTTTACCATTCCCATCCCTTTCCCAAATTCCCATTTTTTTCCCTTTGGGAATTTTTGAGATTTTTGGGAAATTTTTTTATTTTTTGGAATTTTTAAGAATTTTATCATTCCCATCCCTTTCACAAATTCCCATTTCCCCCGCTTTGGGAATATTTTGGATTTTTTGGGATTTTAGGGAATTTTTGGATTTTTTTGTCACTCCCATCCCTTCCCCACATTCCCATTTCCCCCCTTTGGGAATATTTTGGAATTTTTGGGAATATTTTGGAATATTTTGTGATTCCCCAGGGGAGGAGCCGTTCTCGTACGGCTACGGCGGCACCGGGCGCAAATCAACCGAGGGGAAATTCCAGAGCTACGGAGAGACCTTCGGGGAGAGCGACGTCATCGCCTGCCTGGCGGTCAGGGGGGACACTGGGGACACTGGGGGGACATTGGGGACAGCTGGGGGGACACTGGGGACACCTGGGGACACACCTGAGAGACCTTCGGGGAGAGCGACGTCATCGCCTGCCTGGCGGTCAGGGGACACCTGGGGGACATTGGGGACACTTGGGGGCAGCTGGGGGGACACCTGAGATACCTGGGGGGACAGCTGGGGACACTGGGGACAGCTGGAGACACACCTGGGACAGCTGGGGACACACCTGAGATAAACCTGAGATAACTGGGGGGACAGCTGGGGACAGCTGGGGACACAGCTGAGATACCTGGGGGGACAGCTGGGGACACTGGGGACAGCTGGGGACACAACTGAGATAAACCTGAGATACCTGGGGGGACAGCTGGGACAGCTGGGGGGACAGTGGGGACAGCTGGAGACACACCTGGGACAGCTGGGGACACAGCTGAGATAAACCTGAGATAACTGGGGGGACAGCTGGGGACACACCTGGGGATAGGTGGGGACAGCCCCATTTCCCAGCGTTTCCCCCATTCCCCTTTGGTTTTTCCCCATCTCCTCACTCTCCCCCTTTCCCTGTCCCCAGGATTTCGAGGCGGGGGACAGCGTGGAGCTGTCGTTCCTGAAGAACGGCCGCTGGCAGGGCCCGGCGTTCCGCGTGCCCCGCTCCGCCCTGCGCGGCCGCGCGCTCTTCCCGCACGTGCTGCTCAAGAACTGCGCCGTGGAGTTCAACTTCGGCCAGAGAGCGCCCCTGGGGACACCGGGGACACTGCCACCGGGCTACTGCTTCATCCAGCAGCTGCCACCGGCACACCGGGAGAGAGGGACACGGGGACCACGGAGCAAGGCTGAGTGCGAGGTGGGACATGGGGACATGGGGACATGGGGACATTGGGGACACTGCCACCGGGACACCGGGAGAGAGGGACACGGGGACCAAGGAGCAAGGCCGAGTGCGAGGTGGGACATCATGGGGACATTGGGGACACTGGGGACATGGGGACACTGCCACCGGGCTACTGCTTCATCCAGCAGCTGCCACCGGCACACCGGGAGAGAGGGACACGGGGACCAAGGAGCAAGGCTGAGTGCGAGGTGGGACATCATGGGGACATTGGGGACACTGGGGACATGGGGACACTGCCACCGGGCTACTGCTTCATCCAGCAGCTGCCACCGGCACACCGGGAGAGAGGGACACGGGGACCGCGGAGCAAGGCCGAGTGCGAGGTGGGACATGGGGACATTGGGGACACAGAGAGGGACACGGGGACCAAGGAGCAAGGCCGAGTGTGAGGTGGGACATGGGGACATCATGGGGACACTGGGGACATTGGGGACACTGCCACCGGGGTACTGCTTCATCCAGCAGCTGCCACCGGGACACCGGGAGAGAGGGACACGGGGACCAAGGAGCAAGGCCGAGTGCGAGGTGGGACATGGGGACATCATAGGGACATGGGGACACAGGGAGAGAGGGACACGGGGACCAAGGAGCAAGGCCGAGTGCGAGGTGGGACATGGGGACATCATAGGGACATGGGGACACAGGGAGAGAGGGACACGGGGACCAAGGAGCAAGGCCGAGTGCGAGGTGGGACATCATGGGGACATTGGGGACACAGGGAGAGAGGGACACGGGGACCGCAGAGCAAGGCCGAGTGCGAGGTGGGACATGGGGACATCATGGGGACATTGGGGACATTGGGGACACAGGGAGAGAGGGACACGGGGACCGCGGAGCAAGGCCGAGTGCGAGGTGGGACATCATGGGGACATCATGGGGACATTGGGGACATTGGGGACACTGCCACCGGGACACCGGGAGAGAGGGACACGGGGACCGCACAGCAAGGCCGAGTGCGAGGTGGGACATCATGGGGACATTGGGGACACTGGGGACATTGGGGACACTGCCACCGGGACACCGGGAGAGAGGGACACGGGGACCGCACAGCAAGGCCGAGTGCGAGGTGGGACATCATGGGGACATTGGGACATTGGGGACACTGGGGACATTGGGGACACAGAGAGAGAGGGACACGGGGACCGCGGAGCAAGGCCGAGTGCGAGGTGGGACATGGGGACACTGGGGACATTGGGGACACCGGGAGAGAGGGACACGGGGACCGCGGAGCAAGGCTGAGTGTGAGGTGGGACATGGGGACATCATAGGGACATGGGGACATGGGGACATTGGGGACACAGGGAGAGAGGGACACGGGGACTGCAGAGCAAGGCTGGGTGTGAGGTGGGACCTTGGAGACATTGGGGACTTTGGGGACACTGGGGACATGGGGACATTGGGGACACTTGGGGACATTGGGGACACAGAGAGAGAGGGACACGGGGACCACGGAGCAAGGCTGACTGTGAGGTGGGACATGGGGACATGGGGACATTGGGACATTGGGGACACAGACACAGAGGGACATGGGGACCGCGGAGCAAGGCTGAGTGCGAGGTGGGACATGGGGACATTGGGGACATTGGGGACATGGGGACCGCAGAGCAAGGCTGAGTGTGAGGTGGGACATGGGGACACCTTGGGGACGTTGGGGACACAGAGAGAGGGGGACACAGGGACCGAAGAGGAAGGCTGAGTGTGAGGTGAGACATGGGGACATTGGGAACACCAGGGGGACATCATGAGGACACCTTGGGGACATTGGGGACAGAGGCTCAGAGGGACACAGGGACCAAAGAGCAAGGCTGAGTGTGAGCTGGGACATGGGGACATTGGGGACATCATGGGGACGTCGTGGGGACGTGGCCCTGGGGGTGTCCCAGCCCTGAGGTGACCCCAGGATGTCCCTGTCACCCCCCCGATGTCCCCAGAGGCTGGGCTGGGTCACAGGGACACTGGGGTGGCTCTGAGGGGACACTGGGGTGGCCCTGGCAGTGTCCCCAACCTGAGGTGACATTGAGATGTCCCTGTCCCCGTTGTCACCAGATCCTGATGATGGTGGCACTGCTGGGCTGGGTCACAGGGACACTGGGGTGGCCCTGGCAGTGTCCCCACCCCGAGGTGACATTGGGATGTCCTGTCCCCGTTGTCACCCAGATCCTGATGATGGTGGCACCTCAGGGTGGAGTCACAGGGACACTGAGGTGGCCCTGGCAGTGTCCCCAACCTGAGGTGACCCCAAGGGATGTCCCTGTCCCTATTGTCACCCAGATCCTGGTGATACTGGGGCTACCAGGGTGGGACACTGAGGTGACACTGAGGTGACATTGGGATGTCCCTGTCCCCGTTGTCACCAGATCCTGATGATGGTGGGGCTGCCAGGGGGGTCACAGGGACACTGAGGTGGCACTGAGGTGACACTGAGGTGACATTGGCATGTCCCTGTGCCCATTGTCCCCAGATCCTGATGATGGTGGGGCTGTTGGGATGGGTCACAGGGACACTGAGGTGACACTGAGGTGACACTGACACGTCCCTGTCCCCATTGTCCCCAGATCCTGATGATGGTGGGGCTGCCGGCGGCGGGGAAGACGACGTGGGCGGTGAAACACGCGGCGGCCAACCCCGACAAGAAATACAACATCCTGGGGACAAATGCCATCATGGACAAGATGAGGGTATGGGGACATCCTGGGGACAAATGCCATCATGGACAAGATGAGGGTATGGGGACATCCTGGGGACAAATGCCATCATGGACAAGATGAGGGTATGGGGACATCTTGGGGACAAATGCCATCATGGACAAGATGAGGGTACGGGGACATCCTGGGGACAAATGCCATCATGGACAAGATGAGGGTACGGGGACATCTTGGGGACAAATGCCATCATGGACAAGATGAGGGTATGGGGACATCTTGGGGACAAATGCCATCATGGATAAGATGAGGGTATGGGGACATCTTGGGGACAAATGCCATCATGGACAAGATGAGGGTATGGGGACATCTTGGGGACAAATGCCATCATGGACAAGATGAGGGTATGGGGACATCTTGGGGACAAATGGCATCATGGACAAAATGAGGGTATGGGGACAATGGGGACATTGAGGTGGCCCTGGTGGCTCTGATGACACAGGACAGGTTCAGGGGGTGTGACGTGTCACCTGGGTGTGACAATGTCAGTGTCACCTGTCCCCAGGTGATGGGGCTCAGGGGACAGTGGGGATGTGCTGATCCTGCAGTGACACTGGGGACACTGAGGTGACACTGGGGACACTGAGGTGACACAGGGTGTGACAGGTGTGTGACAGGTGATACAGGGTGTGTGACAGGTGTGACAATGCCATTGTCACCTGTCCCCAGGTGATGGGGCTGAGGAGACAGAGGAACTGTGCAGGACGTTGGGATGTGCTGATCCAACAGGGGGGACACAGGGTGACACTGGGGTGTGACACAGGGTGACACAGGTGTCTCAGGTGTGTCACAGGTGTGTGACAGCCCCAGGTGACACTGCTGTCACCTGTCCCCAGGTGATGGGACTGAAGAGGCAGAGGAACTGTGCAGGACGTTGGGACGTGCTGATCCAGCAGGGGGGACACAGGGTGACACTGGGGTGACACACGGTGTGACAGGTGTGTGACAGGTGTGACACAGGGTGTGTGACAGGTGTGACAGTGCCATTGTCACCTGTCCCCAGGTGATGGGGCTGAAGAGGCAGCGGAACTACGCCGGCCATTGGGACGTGTTGATCCAACAGGGGGGACACAGGGTGACACTGGGGTGTGACACAGGGGTGTGACAGGGGTGTGACAGGTGTCACAGGGTGTGACAGGTGTGTGACAATGCCAATGTCACCTGTCCCCAGGTGATGGGACTGAAGAGACAGCGGAACTACGCCGGCCATTGGGATGTGTTGATCCAACAGGGGGGACACAGGGTGACACTGGGGTGTGACACAGGGTGACACAGGTGTCTCAGGTGTGTCACAGGGGTGTGACAATGCCATTGTCACCTGTCCCCAGGTGATGGGGCTGAAGAGGCAGCGGAACTACGCCGGCCGTTGGGACGTGCTGATCCAGCAGGGGGGACACAGGGTGACACTGGGGTGACACAGGGTGTGACAGGGGTGTCACAGGTGACAGAGGTGTCTCAGGTGTGTGACAGGTGTGTGACACTGGTGTCACCTGTCCCCAGGTGATGGGGCTGAAGAGGCAGCGGAACTACGCCGGCCGTTGGGATGTGCTGATCCAGCAGGGGGGACACAGGGTGACACTGGGGTGTGACACAGGGGTGTGACAGGTGTGACACAGGGTGTGTGACAGGTGTGACACTGCTGTCACCTGTCCCCAGGTGATGGGGCTGAAGAGGCAGCGGAACTACGCCGGCCGTTGGGACGTGCTGATCCAGCAGGGGGGACACAGGGTGACACTGGGGTGTGACACAGGGGTGTGACAGGGGTGTGACACTGCTGTCACCTGTCCCCAGGTGATGGGGCTGAAGAGGCAGCGGAACTACGCCGGCCGTTGGGACGTGCTGATCCAGCAGGCCACGCAGTGCCTGAACCGCCTGATCCAGATCGCAGCCAGGAAACGCCGCAACTACATCCTGGACCAGGTGACATTGGGGACAGTGCCACCTCCCTGGGGACATGGGGACAGTGCCACCTCCCTGGGGTCACTGTAACCATCACTGTAACCATCCTGGACCAGGTGACACTGGGGACATGGGGACACTGGGGACATTGGGGACAGTGCCACCTCCCTGGGGTCATTGTAGCCATCACTGTAACCATCCTGGACCAGGTGACACTTGGGGGACATGGGGACAGTGCCACCTCCCTGGGGTCACTGTAATCATCCTGGACCAGGTGACACTGGGGACATGGGGACAGTGCCACCTCCCTGGGGTCACTGTGCCCATCCTGGACCAGGGGACACTGGGGACATGGGGACAGTGCATCCTGGTGTCACTGTCACCTCCCTGGTGTCACTGTCACCCCCCTGGTGTCACTGTCCCCTCCCTGGTGTCAAAAATCCTCAAAAAATCGCTAAAAAAATCGCTAAAAACTCCAAATTTTCCCATTTTTTTCCATTTTCATCCCAAATTTCCCCAATTTTTGGTTTTTCCCCCAGACCAACGTTTGTGGCTCTGCCCAGCACAGGAAGATTCCTCCATTCTCAGGGAAATGAGCTCAGAAATGCCCAAAAAATCCCAAAAAAATCTCTAAAAAATCACTATAAATTCAATTTTTTCCCCATTTTTTCCGGTTTTCCCCGTTTTCACCCCAAATTTTTTTATTTTCCCCCAGACCAATGTGTACAGCTCTGCCCAGCCCAGGAAGATTCCTCCCCAAATTCTCCATTTTCAATGAAATGAGCTCAAAAATCCCCCCAAAAAATCCCAAAAAAATCACTAAAAAATCGCTAAAAATTCTTTTTTTTTCCCATTTTTTTCCCGTTTTTCCCCCGTTTTCACCCCAAATTTCTGTCTCATTCCCCCAGAACAACGTGCACAGCTCAGCCCAGTGCAGGAAGATTCTTCTGTAAATTCCCAATTTTCAGAAAACAGGCTCAAAAATCCCAAGAAAAACCGCCAAAATATCCCAAAAAATCATTTAAAAATTGCTAAAAATTCAAATTTTTTCCCGTTTTTTCTCATTTTCACCCCAAATTTTTGTATTTCCCCCCAGACCAACGTGTACAACTCAGCCCAGCACAGGAAGATTCCTCTGTAAATTCTCTATTTTCAGTGAAATGAGCTCAAAAATCCCCAAAAATCACTAAAAAATCAAAAAAAATCGCTAAAAAATTGCTAAAAAATCGCTAAAAATTCAATTTTTTCCCCATTTTTTTCTCACTTTCATCCCATATTTTTGGTTTTTCCCCCCAGACCAACGTGCACGACTCAGCCCAGCACAGGAAGATTCTTCTGTAAATTCTCAATTTTCAGAAAATGCAAAAAAATCGCCAAAAAATCACTAAAAAATCACTAAAAACTGCATTTTTCCCCGTTTTTTCCCATTGTTTCTTGGTTTTGTCTCAAATTTCCCCAATTTTTGTGTTTTCCCCCAGACCAACATTTGTGTCTCTGCCCAGCATGGGAAGATTCCCCCAGTTTCAGGGAAATGAGCTCAAAAATCCCCAAAAAATCGCTAAAAAATCACAAAAAAATCGCTAAAATAACCCAAAAGAATCGCTAAAAATTCAGGTTTTTCCCTGTTTTTTTCCCCGTTTTTGTCCCATTTTTCCCCATTTTCACCCCAAATTGTTTTATTTCGCCCCAGACCAACGTCTATGGCTCAGCCCAACACAGGAAGATTCCTCCCCAAATTCTCCATTTTCAGGGAAATGAGCTTAAAAATCCCCAAAAATTGCTAAAAAATTGCTAAAAAATCGCTAAAAATTCAATTTTTTCCCCATTTTTTCCCCATTTTCACCCCAAATTTTTTTATTTCCCCCCAGACCAACGTGTACAGCTCAGCCCAGCACAGGAAGATTCTTCCATTTTCAGGGAAATGACCTCAAAAAATCCCCAAAAAATTACTAAAAAATCCAAAAAAATCGCTAAAAATTCAATTTTTTCCCCATTTTTTTCCCATTTTTTCTCATTTTCACCCCAAATTTTTTTATTTCCCCCCAGACCAACATTTGTGGCTCTGCCCATCATTTGAACATTCCTCCCCAAATTCTCCATTTTCAGAGAAATGAGCTTGAAAATCCCAAAAAAACCCTAAAAAATCGCTAAAAATCGCTAAAAACTCCAATTTTTCCCATTTTTTCTCTTTTTCATCCCAAATTTCCCCAATTTTTGTATTTCCCCCAGACCAACGTTTGTGTCTCTGCCCAGCATTTGAACATTCCTCCCCAAATTCTCCATTTTCAGTGAAATGAGCTCAAAAATCCCAAAAAAATCGCTAAAAAATCACTAAAAAATCGCTAAAAATTCAGTTTTTCCCCGTTTTTTTCCCGTTTTTCCCCATTTTCACCCCAAATTTTTGTTTTTTCCCCCAGACCAACATGTACAGCTCTGCCCAGCACAGGAAGATTCCTCCCCAAATTCCCTCCAAAAACCCCCCAAAAAATCGCTAAAAAACCGCTAAAAACTCCAATTTTTTCCCCGTTTTCTCCCTGTTTTTTCCTGTTTTTTCTTGTTTTCAACCCAAATTTTTATATTTTCCCCCCAGACCTGCTCTGCCCAGCGGCGGAAGATTCCTCTCCAAATTTTCAATTTTCAGAAAACACCAAAAAGTCGCTTAAAAATCGCTAAAAAATCGCTAAAAATTCGATTTTTTCCCCGTTTTTTTTTCCCGTTTTTTCCCGTTTTTCCCCGTTTTCACCCCAAATTTTTGTATTTTTCTCCCCAGACCAATGTGTACAGCTCAGCCCAGCGGCGTAAGATTCCTCTGTAAATTCTCCATTTTCAGGGAAATGAGCTCAAAAATCCCAAAAAATCACTAAAAAATCGCTAAAAAGTCCCAAAAAATCGCTAAAAATTCAATTTTTTCCCCTTTTTTTCCCGTTTTTCCCTGTTTTCACCCCAAATTTGTGTCTCATTTCCCCAGACCAATGTCTACGGCTCAGCCCAGCACAGGAAGATTCTTCCATTTTCAGGGAAATGACCTCAAAAAATCCCCAAAAAATTACTAAAAAATCCCAAAAAATCGCTAAAAAAGACAATTTTTCCCCCATTTTTTCCCGTTTTTCCCCATTTTCACCCCAAATTTTTGGTTTTTTCCCCCCAGACCAACATTTGTGGCTCTGCCCAGGTCAGGAAGATTCCTCCATTTTCAGTGAAATGAGCTGAAAAATCTCCAAAAAATTGCTAAAATATCCCAAAAAATCATTTAAAAATTGCTAAAAATTCAATTTTTTCCCCGTTTTTCCCCATTTTCATCCCAAATTTTTATATTTTCCTCCCAGACCAGCATGTACAGCTCAGCCCAGCACAGGAAGAGTCTTCTTTAAGTTCTCAATGTTCAGAAAACGCCAAACAATCGTTAAAAAATTGCTAAAAAATCCAATTTTTCCCCGTTTTTTTCCCTTTTTTATCCCAAATTTTCTCAGTTTTTGTCTCATTTCTCCCCAGACCAGTGTTTCTGGCTCTGCTCCTCCTCAAGTCTCAAATTTCAGGGAACCAGGCTCAAAAATCCCCAAAAAATCGCTAAAAAACCCCCAAAAAATCGCTAAAACTCGCCAAAAAATCGCGAAAAACTCTGATTTTCCAACTTTTTCCCCTGTTTTTTCTCATTTTTATCCCAAATTTTTATATTTTCCCCCAGACCTGCTCTGCCCAGCACAGGAAGATTCCTCTGTAAATTCTCCATTTTCAGGGAAATGAGCTCAAAAATCCCCAAAAATCGCTAAAAAATCCCAAAAAATCGCTAAAAAATCGCTAAAAAATCGCTAAAAATTCAATTTTTTCCCCATTTTTTCCTCATTTTCACCCCAAATTTTTATATTTTCCTCCCAGACCAAGGTTTGTGGCTCTGCCCAGCACAGGAAGATTCCTCCCCAAATTCTCCATTTTCAGTGAAATGAGCTCAAAAATCCCCCCAAAAAATGGCTAAAAATTCGCCATAAAAAATCACTAAAAAATCACTAAAAATTCAATTTTTTACCGTTTTTTCCCCCGTTTTTTCCCGTTTTTCCCCATTTTCACCCCAAATTTTTTTATTTCCCCCCAGACCAACGTCTATGGCTCAGCCCAACACAGGAAGATTCTTCCATTTTCAGTGAAATCCCAAAAAAATCGCTAAAAACCCCAAAAAAAATCACTAAAAAATCACTAAAAACTCCGGTTTTTTCCCCCTTTTTTTTCCTGTTTTTCCCCATTTTCACCCCAAATTTTTATATTTTCCCCCCAGACCAACATGTACAGCTCAGCCCAGCACAGGAAGATTTCTCCCTAAATTCCCTCCAAAAAACCCCAAAAAATCCCAAAAAAACCCCAAAAAATCGCTAAAAAATCACTAAAAATTCATTTTTTTTTCCCGTTTTTTGCCATTTTTCCCCATTTTCACCCCAAATTTTTATATTTTTTCCCCCCAGACCAATGTGTATGGCTCAGCCCAGTGGCATAAGACTCCTCTGTAAATTCTCCATTTTCAGTGAAATGAGCTCAAAAATCCCCCAAAAAATCACTAAAAAATCACAAAAAATCGCTAAAAATTCAATTTTTTCCCCCGTTTTTTTCCCGTTTTTTCCCATTTTCATCCCAAATTTTTGGTTTTTCCCCTCAGACCAACCTGTAAAGTTCTGCCCAGCGGCAGAAGATTCCTCTCCAAATTTTCAATTTTCAGAACACGCAAAAAAATCGCCAAAAAATCGCTAAAAATTCAATTTTTTCACCGTTTTTTCTTGTTTTTTCCCATTTTTACCCCAAATTTTTATATTTTCCCCCCAGACCAACATTTGTGGCTCTGCCCAGTGCAGGAAGATTCCTCCATTTTCAGGGAAATGCGCTCAGAAATCCCAAAAAAATCGCTAAAAAATCACAAAAAATCGCTCAAAAATTGCTAAAAAATCGCTAAAAATCACCAAAAAATCACTAAAAATTCAAATTTTTCCCCGTTTTTTCTCATTTTCACCCCAAATTTTTTTATTTCTCCCCAGACCAACATTTGTGTCTCTACCCATCAATTGAAGATTCCTCCCCAAATCTCCATTTTTAAGGAAATTGGCTGAAAAATCCCCAAAAAATCACCAAAAAGTCATGAAAAAATCGCTAAAAATTCAATTTTTTCACCGTTTTTTTCCCATTTTTCCCTGTTTTCATCCCAACATTTTTTCATTTTCCCCACAGACCAAGGTTTGTGGCTCTACCCAGCACAGGAGGATTCCTCCCCAAATTCTCCATTTTCAGTGAAATGAGCTCAAAAATCCCCAAAAAAATCGCTAAAAAATCACAAAAAATCGCCAAAAAATCACTAAAAATTCAATTTTTTCCCCATTTTTTTTCCCATTTTTTCTCATTTTCACCCCAAATTTTTTTATTTCCCCCCAGACCAACATTTGTGGCTCTGCCCATCATTTGAACATTCCTCCCCAAATTCTCCATTTTCAGAGAAATGAGCTTGAAAATCCCAAAAAAACCCTAAAAAATCGCTAAAAAATCGCTAAAAATCGCTAAAAACTCCAATTTTTCCCATTTTTTCTCTTTTTCATCCCAAATTTCCCCAATTTTTGGTTTTTCCCCCAGACCAACATTTGTGTCTCTGCCCATCATTTGAACATCCCTCCCGAAATTCTCCATTTTCAGGGAAATGAGCTCAAAAATCCCCCAAAAATCACTAAAAAAATCACTAAAAACTCCAATTTTTCCCCATTTTTTCCCATTTTCATCCCAAATTTCCCCAATTTTTGTATTTCTCCCCAGACCAACATTTGTGGCTCTGCCCAGCACAGGAAGATTCCTCCCCAAATCTCCATTTTCAGTGAAATGAGCTCAAAAATCCCAAAAAATCACTAAAAAATCGCTAAAAAATCCAAAAAAATCGCTAAAAATTCAATTTTCCCCCATTTTTTTCCCGTTTTTTTCCCGTTTTTTCCCATTTTCATCCCAAATTTTTGTTTTTTCCCCCCAGACCAACCTGTAAAGTTCTGCCCAGCGGCGGAAGATTCCTCTCCAAATTTTCAATTTTCAGAAAACATAAAAAAAATCCCCAAAAAATCCCCAAAAAATTGCTAAAAATTCAATTTTTTCCTGTTTTTTCCCTGTTTTTCCCCATTTTCACCCCAAATTTTTTCTTTTCCCCCCAGACCAACGTGTACAGCTCAGCCCAGCACAGGAAGATTCCTCCAATTTCAGGGAAATGAGCTCAAAAATCCCCAAAAGATTGCCAAAAAATCGCTAAAAACCCCAAAATATCACTAGAAAAACCAAAAAAAATCGCTAAAAAATCGCTAAAAATTCAATTTTTTCCCCGTTTTTTCTCATTTTTCCCCCCAGACCAACGTGTACAGCTCTGCCCAGCGCAGGAAGATTCTTCTGTAAATTCTCAATTTTCCAAAAACGCCAAAAAATTGCTGAAAAATCGCTAAAAAATCGCTAAAAATTCAATTTTTTTCCCATTTTTTGCCCCGTTTTTTCCCATTTTCACCCCAAATTTTTTTATTTCCCCCCAGACCAACGTCTATGGCTCAGCCCAACACAGGAAGATTCCTCCATTTTCTGTGAAATCCCCAAAAAATCGCTAAAAATCCCCAAAAAATCACTAAAAAATCACTAAAAATTCAATTTTTTCCCGTTTTTTTCCCCGTTTTTCCCCATTTTTCCCCATTTTCACCCCAAATTTTTGTATTTTTCTCCCCAGACCAACTTATACAGCTCAGCCCAACACAGGAAGATTCCTTCCCAAATCCTCCATTTTCAGTGAAATGAGCTCAAAAATCCCCAAAAAATCGCTAAAAAACCCCAAAAAATCACTAAAAAATCGCTAAAAACTCCAATTTTCCTCTGTTTTTTCCCATTTTCATCCCAAATTTCCCCAATTTTTATATTTTCCCCCAGACCAACATGTACAGCTCTGCCCAATACAGGAAGATTCCTCCCCAAATTCCCTCCAAAAACCCCCCAAAAAACCCAAAAAAATCGCTAAAAAACCGCTAAAAACTCCAATTTTTCCCCGTTTTCTCCCCGTTTTTTCCTGTTTTTTCTTGTTTTCAACCCTAATTTTTATATTTTTCCCCCCAGACCAACCTGTAAAGTTCTGCCCAGCGGCAGAAGATTCCTCTCCAAATTTTCAATTTTCAGAACACGCAAAAAATTTGCCAAAAAATGGCAAAAAAATCACTAAAAATTCAATTTTTTCACCGTTTTTTCTTTTTTTTCCCCATTTTTACCCCAAATTTTTATATTTTCCCCCCAGACCAACATTTGTGGCTCAGCCCAGCACAGGAAGATTCCTCCATTCTCAGTGAAATGAGCTCAGAAATCCCCCAAAAAATCACTAAAAAATCCCAAAAAAATCGCCAAAAAATCGCTAAAAATTCAATTTTTTCCCCATTTTTTCCCATTTTCACCCCAAATTTTTTCTTTTCCCCCCAGACCAACGTCTATGGCTCAGCCCAGCACAGGAAGATTCCTTCCCAAATTCTCCATTTTCAGTGAAATGAGCTCAAAAATCCCCCAAAAAATCACTAAAAAATCCAAAAAAATTGCCAAAAAATTGGTAAAAATTCAATTTTTTCCCCGTTTTTCCCCATTTTCACCCCAAATTTTTATATTTTTTCCCCCCAGACCAACGTGTACGGCTCAGCCCAGCACAGGAAGATTCCTCCAATTTCAGGGAAATGAGCTCAGAAATCCCCAAAAATTGCTAAAAAATCACAAAAAGTCGCTAAAAAATTGCTAAAAAATCGCTAAAAAATCGCTAAAAATTCAATTTTTTCCCCATTTTTTCCCCATTTTCACCCCAAATTTTTATATTTTTCCTCCCAGACCAACGTGTACAGCTCAGCCCAGCACAGGAAGATTCCTCCAATTTCAGGGAAATGAGCTCAGAAATCCCCAAAAAATTGCTAAAAAAACCCCAAAGAATCGCTAAAAAATCCCCAAAAAATTGGTAAAAAAATCGCTAAAAATTCAATTTTTTCCCCATTTTTCCCATTTTCACCCCAAATTTTTTTATTTCTCCCCCCAGACCAACATTTGTGGCTCTGCCCAGCGGCAGAAGATTCCTCTGTAAATTCTCAATTTTCAAAAAACGCCAAAAATTTGCTAAAATATTGCAAAAAAATCGCTAAAAATTCAATTTTTTTCCCCATTTTTTTCCCATTTTCACCCCAAACTTTTTCTTTTCCCCCCAGACCAACGTGTACGGCTCGGCGCAGCGGCGGAAGCTGCGGCCGTTCGCGGGGTTCCGGCGGCGCGCCGTGGTGATCTGCCCCACGGACGCGGAGCTGCGCGCGCGCACCCGCAAGCGCACCGACGAGGAGGGCAAGGACGTGCCCGAGCACGCCGTGCTGGAGATGAAGGGTGGGGTTGGGGGGAAAAACGGGAAAAATGATGGGGGTTTGGGGGGAAAAAATGGGGATTTTAGGGGAAAAAATGGGGAAAAATGGAGGAAAAATGGGGATTTTTGGGGGAAAAATGGAGATTTTAGGTGAAAAAATGGGGGGTTTAGGTGAAAAAATGGGGATTTTAGGAGAAAAATGAGAATTTTGGGTGAATAAATGGGGATTTTAGGGGAGAAAATGGGGATTTGGGGTGAGATAATGGGGAAAAGAGCAAAAATTAGGTAAAAAAATGGGGATTTTTGGGGTTTAGAGAGCAAGGACTGGAGATGCAGGGTGGGGGGTTTGGGGGGAAATCAAGGGGTTTTGGGAAAAAATAAATGGGGGTTTGGGGTGAAAAAATGGGGATTTTAGGTGAAAAAATGGGGATTTTGGGTGAGATAATGGGGATTTTAGGGGGAAAAAATGGGGAATAAATGTGGATTTTTGGGAGGTTTTTGGAGGGGTTTGAAGGGTTGGGATGGAGGAAAATCAGGAATTTTGGGGGTTCTGGTAGGAAAAAATGGGAAATTTGGGATAAAATGAAAAAAAAATGGGGATTTTAGGGGGAAAAATGGGGGTTTGGGAAAAATGGGGAAAAACGGAGCAAAAATGTGGAAAAAATGAAGAAAAAGCGGAAATGGGGAAAAAATGGGCAAAAAATGGGGATTTTTTTGGGAAAATCAAGGCATTTTGGGAAAATGGGGGGGGAAATGGTGATTTTAGGTGAAAAAATGGGAATTTTAGGTGAAAAAATGGGGAAAAATGGGCAAGAACTGTGGACATTTTTCGGGATTTTTTGGGGGGGTTTTGGAGGGGTTTGAAGGGTTGGGATGGAGGAAAATCAGGAATTTTGGGGATAATGGTAGAAAAAATGGGAAATTTGGGGGAAAAAATGGGAATTTTGGGAAAAAATGAAAAAAATTGGAGGAAAATGGGGAAAATGAGAGGAAATGGTAAAAAAATGGTTAAAAAATGTGGATTTTTGAGGATTTTGGGGGTTTAAAGAATAAGGACTAGAGATGAAGGGTGGGGAGTTGGGGGGAAAAAAGGGCAGTTGGGGAAAATGGGGAAAAATAATGGGGGTTTGGGTGGAAAATGGGGATTTTGGGTGAAATAATGGGAATTTTAGGGGGAAAAATGGAGGAAAACGGAGCAAAAATGGGGAATATATGGGAAAAAAAACAGAGGGAAATGGAAAAATGAGAGGAAATGGTTAAAAAATGGGGGAAAAATGGGAATTTTTTGGGGGAAAATCAAGGGGTTTTGGGAAAATGGAAAAAATGGGGATTTTAAGTGAAAAAATGGAGGTTTTAGGTGAAAAAATGGGGGGAAAATGGAGCAAAAATGGGGAAAAAGTGGGAATTTTAGGTGAAAAAAATGGGGATTTTAGGGGGAAAAATGGGGAAAAACGGGAGGAAATGGGGGGAAATGAGAGGAAAGGGTCAAAAACAGGGAAAATGAGGATTTTTGGGGAAAATCAAGGGGTTTGGGGAAAAATTGGAAAAAAATGGGGATTTTGGGTGAAAAAATGGGGGAAAATGGTGGAAAAATGGGGAAAAAACAGAGGGAAATGGGGAAAAAATGAGAGGAAATGGGGAAAAAATGGGGGAAAATTTGGGATTTTTGAGGGTAAAACACGAGATTTTGGGAAAATGGAAAAAAAATGGGGGGTTTGGGTGAAAAAAATGGGGATTTTAGGTGGAAAAATGGGGGAGAAATGTGGATTTTTTTGGGGTTTTTGTGGGTTTTGGAGGGGTTTGAAGGGTTGGGATGGAGGAAAATCAGGAATTTTGGGGATAATGGTAGATAAAAATGGGAAATTTGGGGGGAAAAATGGAAATTTGGGAAAAATGAAAAAAATTGGGGAGAAATGGGGAAAAAATGAGAGGAAATGGTTTAAAAATGGGGATTTTTGGGGATTTTGGGGTTTAGAGAGCAAGGACTGGAGATGAAGGGTGGGGGTTTGGGGGGGGAAATCAAGGGGTTTTGGGAAAAATGGAAAAAAATGGGGGTTTGGGGTGAAAAAATGGGGATTTTAGGGGAAAAATGGGGAAAACGGAGCAAAAATGGGAAAAAAATGGGAAAAAACCAGAGGGAAATGGGGAAAAAATGGGGGAAAATGGGGGAAAAATCAAGGGATTTTGGGAAAATGGAAAAAATGGGGGTTTTGGGTGAAAAAATGGGGATTTTAGGTGAAAAAATGGGAGAAAAAAGTGGATTTTTGGGGGTTTTGGGGGGGTTTGAAGGGTTGGGATGGAGGAAAATCAGGAATTTTGGGGTTTTGGTTGGAAAAAAATGGGATTCGGGGGAAAAAATGGGGATTTGGGGAAAAATGAAAAAAAAAAGAGATTTTAGGTGAAAATTTTAGGATTTTAGGACTGGGAACAGGGACCCCAAATTATTTTGGGACCATCCCAGTTGGGAGTTCCTCCGTTGTAGGATCAACAACTCCCAAGGATTTGGGGGACTTTTGCGATTCTGGGATTTCTGGGATCTTTGGGATTTTTGGGATTTCTGGGATCGTTGGGATTTTTGGTGTCCCTTCAATGACCCCATATACCCACATCCCATTATCCCATTTCCTCAGGATTGGGAACAGGGACCCCAAAGGATTTTGGGACCATCCCAGTTGGGAGTTCCTCCATTCTAGGACCAACAACTCCCAAGGATTTGGGGATTTTTTTTGCTTTTGGGATTTCTGGGATCTTGGGGATATTTGGGATTTTTGGTATCCCTTCAATGACCCCAAATCCCATTATCCCAATTTTTCCAGGACTGGGAACAGGGACCCCAAAGGATTTTGGGACCATCCCCGTTGGGAGTTCCTCCATTGTAGGACCAACCACTCACAAGAACTTCGGGATTTTTGGGATTTTGGGATTTCTGGGGTCTTTGGGATTTTTTGTGGTTTTGGGATTTCTGGGATCTTTGTGATCTTTGGGATTTCTGGTATTTCTCCAAGGACCCCAAATCCCATTATCCCCATTCCTCAGGATTGGGAACAGGGACCCCAGAGGATTTTGGGACCGTCCCCATTGGGAGTTCCTCCATTGTAGGACCAACAACACCCAAGGATTTGGGATTTCTGGGATCTTTGGGATTTTTGGGATCCCTCCACTGACCCCAGATCCCAAAATCCCGTTGTCCCCATTCCTCAGGATTGGGAACAGGGACCCCAAAGGATTTTGGGACCATCCCAGTTGGGGGTTTGGAGATTTTTTGCTATTTTGGGATTTCTGGGAACTTTGGGATTTTTGGGATTTCTGAGATTTCTGGGATCTTGGGGATCTCAGGGATTTTCAGGATCTCTCCACTGACCCCAAATCCCCAAATCCCATTATCCCAATTCCTCAGGATTTGGAACAGGGACCCCAAAGGAATTTGGGACCATTCCCATTGGGGCTTTGGGGATGTTTTGCGATTTTGGGATTTCTGGGGTCTTGGGGAACTTTGGGATCCTTGGGATTTTTTTGGGATTTCTGGGATCTTGGTGATCTCAGGAATTTTTTGGGATGTCTCCCCTGACCCCAAACCCCATCCCCACCCCTCAGCCAACTTCACGCTGCCGGAGCCGGGCGAGTTCCTGGACTCGGTGCAGTTCGTGGAGCTGCAGCGCGACGAGGCCGCGGCGCTGGTGCGGCGCTACAACCAGGAGGGACGGAGCGCGGCCGGAGCCGGGCACAGGGACGGACACCGGGATGGACACGGGGATGGACACGGGGACGGACACAGGGACAGGCAGGACAGGCAGGACGGACACACGGAGCCCTTCCGGGGCCGCCCTTCCGGAACCTTCCGCGGGCGCGGCGGGCGCGGCTTCCGGGGAGCGGGGAGCGGCAACGGTGAGGAACGGGAATGGGAACGGGAATGGGAACGGGAACGGGGTTTGGGGTTTGGGGAGTTTGGGGTTTGGGGTTTGGGTTGGGATTTAATGGGATTCAGCTTTGGGATTGCCATAGGATTCCTGTAGGATTTCATGGGATTACCTGTGGGATTCCTGTAGGATTCCTGTAGGATTCCCATAGGATTCAGGTGTGGGATTGCCATAGGATTCCTATAGGATTTCATGGGATTTATATAGGATTCAGCTGTGGGGTTCCCAAATGATTCCCATAGGATTTAATGCAATACAGGTGTGGGATTCCCAAAGGATTTCATAGGATTCCCATTGGATTTCATGGGATTGAGCTGTAGGATTCCCACAGGATTCCCATAGGATTCAGCTGTGGGGTTCCCAAAGGATTCCCATAGGATTTCACAGGATTCAGTTTTGGATTTCCCATATGATTCCTATAGGATTTCGTGGGATTCAGCTGTGGGATTCCCAAAGGATTCCCATAGGATTTCATGGGAATTCAGTTGTGGGATTCCCAAAGGATTCCAGTAGGATTCACATAGGATTCAGCTGTGGGATTCCCAAAGGATTCCTTTGCAATTCCTGTAGGATTCTCATAGGATTTCATGGGATTCCCATATGATTCCTATAGGATTCCCTTAGGATTTCATGGTATTCAGGTGTGAGATTCCCATGGGATTCCCATAGGATTTCATGGGATTGAGCTGTGGGATTCCCAAAGGATTCCTATAGGATTCAGCTGTGAGATTACCAAAGGATTCCTGTGGGATTCCCCCATGGATTCCCCTGTAGGATCCCATAGAAACCCCATAGATTCCCCTATAGGATTCCCATAGGAATCAGTGGTGATTCCCCTGTAGGATTCCCATAGGAATCCCACAGGATTTACTGGGGGTGGTTCTGCGACAAATATGGGGTGACAATGGGGTGACAGTGAGGTGACAGTGGGGGTGACATTGGGGGTGACAATGAGGGTGACAACGGGGTGACAGGTGACAACGAGGTGACAGGTGACAACGAGGTGACAATGGGATGACAATGAGGTGACAGGTGACACTGAGGTGACATTCAAGGTGATAATGGGGTGACAGTGAGGTGACAATGAGGTGACAATGAGGGGATAATGGGATGGCAATGGGGTGACATTGAGGTGACAACGGGGTGACAGTGGGAGGACAGTGAGGTGACAATGGGGGTGACAATGAGGTGAAAATGGGGTGACGGTGAGGTGACAGTGGGGAGGTGACAATGGGGTGGCAGTGGTGGGGAGGGGACACATGGGAGGGGAGGGGACAGTGGGGGGGAGGGGACACAGGGGGAGGGGACAATGGGGGGGGTTGGGACGGGGGGAGGGGACAATGGGGGGGAGGGGACAATGGGGGGGAGGGGACACTCTGGTGCCCCTCATGTCCCCCCCTGTAACCCGCTGTCCCCTCCCCCGCAGGGCTCCCCCGGGGTTGTTTCCCCCCCCCTCGCTGGGGCTCTGCCCCTCCCCCTCCCCTGCCCCTCCCCCCCCCTCCCCCCCAGCCCCCGGGGGGGTTCCAGAGCCCCCAGAGCGGCGCCCCCACGGGGACCCACGGCCAGGGACAGCAGGTGAGGAGAGAGCACCCTGAGACATCCCAAAATAACCCAAAAATAACCCAAAATAACCCAAAATAACCCAAAAATAACCCAAAACATCCCAAAAACATCCCAAAAATACCCTGAAATACCCAAAAACATCCCAAAATAACCCAGAAACATCCCAAAAATAACCCCAAAAACATCCCAAAAATAACCCAAAATACCCTGAAATACCCCAAAAACATCCACAAAACATCCCAAAACCACCCTGAAATACCCAAAAACATCCTGAAATACCCTGAAATACCCCAAAAGGCCCCAAAAACATCCCTGAAATACCCCAAAACATCCCAAAAACATCCCAAAAACATCCCAAAATACCCTGAAATACCAAAAACACCCTGAAATACCCAAAAACACCCTGAAATACCCAAAAACACCCCAAAAAATCCTGAAATACCCCAAAACACCCCAGAATCACTCTAACATATCCCAAGTCACCCAAAAATACCCCAAAACCACCCTAAAATACCCCCAAATCACCCTAAAATTTCCCAAAAATATCCCAGAATCACCCAAATCACCCCCAAATCCCTCTGAAATCACCCAAAATCACCCTAAAATACCCAAAAATACCCCAAAACCACCTTAAAATACCCCAAATCACCCCAAAATCTCCAAAAATACCCCAGAATCACCCTAAAATAGCCCAAATCCACCTGAAATCACCCCAAATTTACCCCAAAATCACCCAAATCCCCCCCAATTCAGCCCAAATCACCCCAAAAATCACCCCATTTCCCCAAAATCTCCCCAAAACCCCCCAATCCAACCCCAAATTCTTCAAAATCATCCCCAAACCTGACAAAATCACCCCAAAATCTGAAAAAATCAGCTCAAAATTTGACAAAATCCTCTCCAAATCAACGCCAAATCTCCCAAAAATCAAAAAATTGTCCCAAATCGACCCCAAATCCTGGAAAATCACCCCAAAATCACCCCCAATTTCCCCAAATCTCACCAAATCTCTCCAAAATTCTACAAATTCACCGCAAAATCATCCCAAATCCTGCAAAATCACCCCAAAAAACCCCAAATCTGACTAAAATCACCCCAAAATCACCTCAAATCCACCCCAAAACCTCCCCAAGTTCCCCCGAATTTCTCCAAAATTCCCCCCAAAATCCCACAAAAAAAAACCCAGAATTCCCTTTAAATCTCCCTAAACCCCAAAAATCCCAAAATTCCCCCAAAATCCCTCAAACCCCCCAAAATCCCATTAAAAAAAACCCCCAAAAATCCCAAAATCTACCCCAAAAAAATCCCACAAAAAAAAAACCCAAAAATCCCAAAATCCCACAAAAAAACCCCCAAAATTCCCGTTAAATCTCCCCAAAATTTCCCAAAATCTCCCCAAAAATTCCCAAAATCCCCAAAAATTTCCCCAAATCCCCCCAAAATTTCAGAAATTCCCCCCCAAAGTTTCCCAAAATCCCCCCAAAATTTCCCAAATTTCCCTGAAATCCCCAAATTTCCCCCAAAAATTTCCCAAATTCCCCCTCAAGCCCCTTCTGGGACCCCCAGGTCCCTCCCCACATTTGAGGGTCCCCAAATCCCAAAATTTTGGGATTTTTGGGGGGATTTTTTGTGGGATTTTGGATTTTTGGGGGGATTTTGGGGAGATTTAAAGGGAATTTTGGGGAGATTTTGGGATTTTTGGGGGGAATTTTGGGGGTGATTTAAAGGAGATTTGGGGTTTTTTTGTGGGATTTTGGGGGGAGATTTTTGGGATTTTTGGGGGGGATTTGGGGAGATTTAAAAGGAATTTTGGGGTTTTTTTGTGGGATTTTTGGGGGGATTTGGGGAGATTTTTGGGATTTTGGGGGGAATTTTTTGTGGGATTTTGGGGGGTTTGAGGGATTGTAGGGGGAATTTGGGATTTTTAGGGGGGATTTGGGGAGATTTAAAGGGAATTTTGGGGAGATTTTGGGATTTTTTGGGGGGATTTTGGGATTTTTTGGGGGATTTTGGGGGGATTTTGGGAGATTTAATGGGAATTTTGGGGTTTTTTGTGGGATTTTGGGGTTTTTGGGGGGTTTTTTGTGGGATTTTTGGGGGAGATTTTGGGATTTTTGGGGGTTTTTTAATCGGATTTTGGGGGGTTTTTGGGTTTTAGGGAGATTTAGAGGGAATTTTGGGGTTTTTTGGGGGGAATTTTTGGGGGAATTTTGGGATTTTTGGGGGGAATTTTGGGGGTTGGGGGAGATTTAATGGGAATTTTGGGGTTTTTTTGGTGGGATTTTGGGGGGTTTGAGGGATTTTGGGGGGAGATTTTTGGGATTTTTGGGGGGGATTTAGGGAGATTTAAAAGGAATTTTGGGGGGATTTTTGTGGGATTTTTGGGGGGATTTGGGGAGATTTTTGGGATTTTTGGGGGAATTTTTTGTGGGATTTTGGGGGGTTTGAGGGATTTTGGGGGAATTTGGGATTTTTAGGGGGGATTTGGGGAGATTTAAAGGGAATTTTGAGGGGGTTTTGTGGAATTTTGGGATTTTTGGGGGTTTTTTTGGGGGAGATTTAAAGGGAATTTTGGGGTTTTTTAATGGGATTTTGGGGGGGATTTGGGGATTTTTGGGGGGAATTTTGGGATTTGGGGGGAACTTGTGGAGGATTTTTGGGGGGTTTAGGGAAGTTTTGGGATTTTGGGGATTTGGGGAGATTTAAAGGGGATTTTGGGGGGATTTGGGGGAAATTTTGGGGTGTCTGGACGGATTTGGGGGGATTTTTTGGGGGGATTTTGGGTTGATTTTGGGGGGGATTTTGGGGGTGTCTTGGGTTGATTTTTGGGAAGTCTGGGGGATTTTTTGGGGGGTTTGGGGGTGATTTTTGGGAGTAAAAGGAAATTTTTAGGGTTAAAAATGGGAATTTTGGAATAAAAAAAGATAATTTGGGAATTTTGGGGGGAAAAATGGGAATTTTGGGGTTAAAAAAGGGAAATTATGGGGTAAAAATGGGAATTTTGGGGTAGAAATGGGAATTTTGGGAGAGAAAGTTGGGAATTTTGGGAAGTGAAAATGGGAATTTTTGGGGGTAAAAAATCAGAATTTTTGGGGTGAAAAATGGGAATTTTGGTCCAAAAAAAAAGGGAATTTCTGTGCTATCAAACCCTGAATTCTCTATGAACTCCTGGTGTTTTTTAGGCTCTAATCCCCATTTTTTATTTATTTTTTTTCAGTTCCCCCCCAGCTGGCAGCAGCTCCCCCAGGGCCCCCCCTGGCCCTTCCTCGGCTCCTCCCAGTGACCCAAAACCCCCAAAATTTACCCCAAAAAAATCCCAAAAAAATCCCAAAAAATCCCCAAAACAAAGAATTATTTTTCACCTCATTTTGGCTCCGGTGTTTTTGTGTTTCTGCTGCTTATTTCTCACTTCTACACTTTAAATCCTTTTATTTTCTAGTTTTTTCTTTATTTTTTACTCCTTTATTTTAATTTTTTTTCCCTGGTTTTACTCTAATTTTTATTTTCTTATTTTTAAAAATTTTCCCCAATTTTCCCCCCATTATTTTCAATTTTTCTCCCAGTTTCCCCCTTATTTTCATTTTTTTCCCCATTTATTTAAATTTTACACCCCTTTATTTTCTATGTTTTCCTCCTTTATTTTCAATTTTTCCCTGATTTTACCCCATTTTAAAAATTTTTTTTCCCATTATTTTCCATTTACCCCCCTTTATTTTCTATTTTTTTCTCCATTTCTCCCCCTTATTTTCAATTTTTTCCCCTGGTTTATCCAATTTTTTATTTTCTAACTTTTAGAAATTTTTCCCCATTATTTTCCAATTTTCTCCCATTTTTAACAATTATTTTCAATTTTTTTCCCTGTTTTTACCCCATTTTTCCCCATTTACAGTAATTTCACGAATACAAGCCGCACCAATTTGACCAAAATTTTGGTGGAAACCCGGAAGTGCGGCTAATATTCCGGGGCGGCTAATCTATTAACAAAATTCTAAAAGCTGCCAACACGGAAGTGAGAGCCCGCGGCAGCCCCAAGCCAAGCTGGAGCCCGGCCGGCCCCGGCTGAGGTGGGAAAGCCTGGCAGAGGCGGGGCCAGCAGTGTGGGGGGCGGGCGGCTGAGCCTGAGCCAGCAGGGCGGGGCAGGGAGGGCGGCAGAGCCTGAGCCAGCAGGGCGGGGGAGCCCGGGAGAACTGGGGCTAGCAGTGCAGGGGAGCATGGCAGAAGCAGGAAGGCCGACGGGTGGGGCTGCCTGGCAGCGGGGGAAGCCCAGCAGAATCGGGGCCAGCAGCGTGGGGAAGCCTGGCGGTGCGGGGGCCTGCAGTGCCGGCCAGGGCGAGGAAACGCGGCGGTGGTGCAGACGGGAGGGGGCGGCCGGCGAGCCCGCCGCCGGGGCTAGGGAACGCGCCGCGGCCGGCGAACCCGGCGGCGGGGCTAGGGAACGCGCCGCGGCCGGCGAACCCGGCGGCGGGGCTAGGGAACGCGGCGCGCTGCGGCCGGCGAGCCCACGGGCGGGGCTAGGGAAGGCGGCGCGCCGCGGCCGGCGAGCCCGCCGCCGGGGCTAGGGAACGCGCCGCGGCCGGCGAACCCGGCGGCGGGGCTAGGGAAGGCGGCGCGCCGCGGCCGGCGAGCCCGCCGGCGGGGCTAGGGAAGGCGGCGCGCCGCGGCCAGCGAGCCCGCCGGCGGGGCTAGGGAAGGCGGCGCGCCGCGACCGGCGAGCCCGCCGGCGGGGCTGGGGAACGCGGCGCGCTGCGGCCGGCGAACCCGGCGGCGGGGCTAGGGAAGGCGGCGCGCCGCGGCCGGCGAGCCCGCCGGCGGGGCTAGGGAACGCGGCAGCGGGGCGGTGCTGGCAGGAGAGGGGGGCCAGCGAGCCCGGAGGCGGCGGCAGCACCACCCGGCCAGCCCCGCCGAGCCGTGGCGCTGAGCTGGGCCACCCGGCCCCGTCGGCAACCATGAGCGGGCCGAGCCTGCCTGGCCCCGCCCCGAGCCAGTAAAGCCCGCTATGCCGCGATCCTGTTACTAATTGGCCAATTTGTGAAAGCTGCACACGGATTCTCGCTAGGAACGAAAGTGCGGCTAATATTCGGGGTGCGGCTTATCTATTGACAAAGACAGCAACATTGTCGAGGCACCGGGGGTGCGGCTTATAATCCGTGCGGCTTGTATTCGTGAAACTACTGTATTTAAATTTTCCCCCATTTTTTCAATTTTTCTCACATTTTTCCCCCTTGTTTTCAATTGTTCCCCTGATTTTACCCCATTTTTTTCCCATTTTAAAATTTTTTCCCCATTATTTTAAATTTTCCCCCATTTTTCCCCCATTATTTTGAATTTTTCTCCCATTTTTTCCTCCTTTATTTTTATTTTTTTTCCCTGGTTTTACCCTAATTTTTATTTTCTAATTTTTAAAAATTTTCTTCCCAATTTTCCCCCATTATTTGCAATTTTTCCCTGATTTTAACCCCATTTTTTAATTTTTCCTTTTTTTAATTTCCCCTCATTATTTTCAATTTATCCCCCATTTTCCCCCCTTATTTTCATTTTTTTCCCTACTTTTACCCCATTATTTTCCCATTTTTAAATTTTTTCCCCATTATTTTCAATTTTTCTCCATTTTTTCCTTCTTTATTTTTAATTTTTCCCTGATTTTACCCTAATTTTTATTTTCTAATTTTTAAATTTTTTCCCCCATTTTTCTCAATTTTTCTCCCCCCTTATTTTTAATTTTCCCTGTTTTTACCCCATTTTTTCCCCATCTTTAAAATTTTTCCCCCCATTATTCTCAGTTTTTCTCCTATTTTTCCCCATTATTTTTCCTTTTTTTTCCCCTGATTTTACCCCATTTTTCCTAATTTAAAAAATTATTTTCCCCATTATTTTCCCCCAATAATTTTCAATTTTTCTCCCATTTTTCCTCATTTATTTTTAATTTTTTCCCTCATTTTTACCCTAATTTTTATTTTCTAATTTTTAAAAATTTTCCCCATTTTTTCCAATTTTTCTCCCATATTTTCCCCCATTATTTTGAATTTTTCTCCCATTTTTTCCTCCTTTATTTTTTTAACTTTTCCCTGATTTTACCCCATTTTTTTTCCATTTTTAAAATTTTTCCCCATTATTTTCAATTTATCTCCCTTTATTTCCCATTTTTCCTCCATTTTTTCCTCCTTTATTTTTATTTTTTCCCTGATTTTATCCTGTTTGTTATTTTATAATTTTTTTAAAATTTTCCCCCATTTTTCCCAATTTTTCTCCCATTTTTCCCCCCCTTATTTTCAATTTTTTTTCCTGATTTTCCCCCATTTTTTCCCATTTTTAAAATTTTCCCCCATTACTTTCCCCTCATTATTTTCAATTTTTCCCCATTTTTTCCAGAATTTTTCATTTTTTTTTCAATTTCCTCCCATTTTTTCAATTTCCCATTTTTTTCAGATTTCCCCCATTTAAAAATTCCAATATTTTTTTTCCCCATTAATTTCAGTTCCCCCATTTTTAAATTTTTTTCCCCATTTTTTCTGACTTTTCCCCATTATTTTAAATTTTTTCCCCATTATTTTCCATTTTTCCCCATTTAAAAAAAAAAATTTTAATCCCATTTTAATTTCTTTCCCAAATTTTCCCATTTTATTCTGATTTTTTCCCCTTTTAAATTTTTTTTCATTTCCTCCCCATTTTCTTCAGTTTTTATCCCCCATTATTTCCAATTTTTCCTGTTTTACTCCTGATTTTGCCCCAATTTCTTCTGATTTTTCCCCATTATTTTCAATTTTTTCCTTTTTAATTTTTTCCCGTTATTTTCCTTTTTTTCCCCCAAATTTTCCCATTTTATTCTCATTTTTTTTTTCCCATTTCCCCCTCTTTTTTTTTCTGTTTTTTCCCCAATTTTTTCCAATTTCTTCCCATTTTTCTTTCCTTTTTTGTGTCCCCTGCTCCCTTTGGATTTCCATTCCTCTTTTCCCATTTTTTCCCAAATTTTTCCTTTTTTTCCCAATTTTTTTCCCAATATTTTCCCATTTTCCCCAATATTTTCCCCCATTTTTTTTCCTTTTAATTCCCATTTTCCCTCTCCCCTCGCTCTCCCCCCTCCCCTTCACATTTTACAGAAATTTCCTTTATTTCCCCCATTTTTCCCCCTTTTTTTCCCCAATTTTGGGAATTTTTGGGTGAAATTTTGGGGAAATTTTCGGGAATTTCGGAGTTTTTTGGGACCCCCGGAACCTTCGCGCGGCGCCCTTGTTTCCCTCAGCGGAAGTGACGTCAAACCGCGCCGGACGCGCTTCCTGCAGCGGCGGTGTCGCACTGAAACGGGGCCGGGCGGAACCGCGGCGATTTGGGGGCCCCGGGTGGAGATTTCCGCCTCGCGGGGAGATTTTGGGGGGTCCTGGGGAGATTTTGGGGGTCCCCGAGAGGATTTTTTGGGGTTTCAGGGAGGAATTTTGGGGTCTCGGGGGAATTTGGGGAGGTTTTGGGGTCCCGGGAGCCGCGGTCGCGGGTTGGGGCCTGCGGGCCTCGCTGAGGCCTGCGGGGACCGGGGGGGATTTTGGGGTTCCCTGAGGGGTCCCATCCCCCATTTTTAAGGATTTTGGGGTCCCCTCTCTCAATTTTGGGTCCCTTTCCCCTCTTTTAAGACCCCTCCCCACATTTTTGGGGTCCCTCCCCCATTTTTGGGGTCCCTCCCCGTTTTTAGGACCCCTCCCCCAGACATGTGCGAGACCCCCCCCAAAAGCCCCTCCCCGCCCCTCCCCCACCCCGGGGACCCCCCGGAATTCCCCCCAAAGGCCCCAAATTCGGGGGATTCGCCCCAAAGGCGGCCCCGGGGCCGCGCCCCCGCGCGCACGCGCCTGCGGAACCGGCGCTTCGCGGCCCTGCAGGAGCTGCTCCGCGGTACCGGGGGGGACGGGGTTCGGGGGGACACCGGGGGGGGGACGGAGTTTATGGGGACACCGGGGGCGGTTGGGGATTTTATTGGGGTTTTATTGGGGTTTTATTTGGGTTTTGATCAAATTCCGTGCGGTTTTGTGGGATTTGGGAGATTTTATGGTATTTTATAGGGATTTTATGGGATTTTTATGGGGTTTTATTGGGATTTTATGGGATTTTTATGGGATTTTATAGGGATTTAATGGGATTTTATTGGGGTTTTATTGGGATTTTGATCAAATTCTGTGGGGTTTTGTGGGATTTGGGAGATTTTATGGGAATTTTATGGGGTTTTAATGGGATTTTATGGGATTTTACTGGCATTTTATTGGGATTTTATTGGGGTTTTGTTCAAATTCTGTGCGGTTTTGTGGGATTTGGGAGATTTTCTGGGGTTTTAATGAGATCTTAGTGGGATTTTATGGGGTTTTATTGGGATTTTATGGGACTTTATAGGGATTTTATGGGATTTTTTGGGTGTTTTGGGATTTTGAACAAATTCTGTGGGGTTTTGTGGGATTTGGGAGATTTTATGGGATTTTATGGGGTTTTATAGGGATTTTGTGGCATTTTAGTGGGATTTTTTTGGGATTTTAATGGTTTTTTAATGGGATTTTAATGGGGTTTTAATGGGATTTTAATGGGGTTTTAATGGGATTTTATAGGGATTTTATGGGGTTTTATTGGGATTTTGATTGGATTTTATTGGATATTGATTTGATTTTGTGGGATTTTAGTGGGATTTTGTAGCATTTCAGAGGATTTTATGGGATTTTATTGGGTTTTATTGGGGTTTCATTGGGGTTTTGATCAAATTCCGTGCAGTTTTGTGGGATTTGGGAGATTTTATGGGATTTTATGGAGTTTTATTGGGATTTCACTGGGATTTTATGGGATTTTATAGAGATTTTATGGGATTTTATTGGGATGTTGTTGGGATTTTATTGGGGTTTTATTGGGATTTTGATCAAATTCTGTGGGGTTTTGTAGGATTTGGGAGATTTTATGGGATTTGATGGGGTTTTATAGGGATTTTATGGGATTTTTATGGGATTTTATTGGGGTTTTATTGGGATTTTTATAGGAATTTTTGGGATTTTTAATGGGGTTTTGGTGGGATTTTTAATGGGATTTTAGTAGGATTTTAATGGGATTTTAATGAATTTTGATGGGATGTGGGTGATTTAATGGGATTTTAATGGGATTTTATGAGATTTTGATCAGATTTTATGAGATTTGGGGGATTTTGTGGGATTTTGATTGCGTTATGGAGGATTTTACTGGGATTTTATTGGGGTTTTATTGGGGTTTTATTTGGATTTTATTGGATCAAATTCTGTGGGGTTTTGTGGGATTTGGGAGATTTTATGGGGGTTTAATGTGATTTTATGGGATTTTATGGGATTTTAATGGGGTTTTAATGGGATCTTAATGGAATTTTTGTGGGATTTTTATGGGATTTTATAGTGATTTTATGGGTTTTTTTGGATTTTGATTGGATTTTATTGGATTTTGATTTGATTTTGTGGGATTTTACTGGGATTTTACTGGGATTTCACAGGATTTTATGGGATTTCACTGGAACTTAGATGGGATTTTGATGGGATTTTACTCGGATTATGGGGAATTTTATATTATTTTATTGGGACTTTATTGGGATTTTTCTGGGATTTTATGGGATTATGATTGGATATTATGGGATTTTACTGGGATTCTGATCAGATTTTATGGGATTTGGATTGGATTTTATGGGATTTTATTGGGAATTTATTGGGGTTTTATTGGGGTTTTGATCAAATTCTGTGGGGTTTTGTGGGATTTGGGAGTTTTTATGGGATTTTATTGGGATTTTATGGGATTTTGATTGGAATTATGGGATTTTATAGAGATTTTATGGGGTTTTATTGGGATTTTGTTGGGATTTTATTGGGGTTTTTATTGGGGTTTTGATCAAATTCTGTGGGGTTTTGTAGGATTTGGGAGATTTTATGGGATTTGATGGGGTTTTATAGGGATTTTATGGGATTTTTATGGGATTTTATTGGGGTTTTATTGGGGTTTTAATGGGATTTTTATAGGATTTTAATGGAATTTTTATGGGATTTTATGGGATTTTATGGGATTTTTATAGGATGTTATGGAATTTTAATGGGGTTTTAATGGGATTTAATGGGATTTTTATGGGCTTTTTATAGGGAATTTATGGGGTTTTATTGGGATTTTTATAGGATTTTATGGGGTTTTAACTGGATTTTATGGGATTTTAATGGAATTTTTATGGGATTTTATGGGATTTTAATTGGGTTTTAATGGGATTTTATGGGATTTTTATAGGCTTTTTATAGGGATTTTGTGGGATTTTATAGGGATTTTATGGGGTTTTATTGGGATTGTGATTGGCTTTTATTGGATTTTGATTTGATTTTGTGGGATTTTATAGGATTTCACAGGATTTTATTGGGATTTTATGGGATTTCACTGGAATTTTGATGGGATTTTACTCAGATTATGGGGAATTTTATTTTATTGGGAAATTATTGGGACTTTATGGGATTTTGAGTCGATATTATGGGATTTTACTGGGATTCATGGGATTTGGATTGGATTTTAGTGGGATTTTATTGGGAATTTCTGGGGTTTTATTGGGATTTCGATCTAATTCTGTGGGGTTTTGTGGGATTTGGGAGATTTTATGGGATTTTATGGGGTTTTATAGGGTTTTTATGGGATTTTAGTGGGACTTTAATGGGATTTCACTGGGATTCTATTGGGATTTTATTGGGAATTTATTGGGATTTTATTGGGAATTTATTGGGATTTTATTGGGGTTTTGATCAAATTCTGTGGGGTTTTGTGGGATTTGGGAGATTTTATGGGATTTGATGGGATCTTAGTGGGATTTTATGGGATTTCACTGGGATTTTGATTGGATTTTATGGGATATTTATGGGATTTTGTGGGATTTTATAGGGATTTTATGGGGTTTTATTGGGATTTTGATGGGATTTGGGGAACTTTATGGGATTTTACTGGGATTGTGGAGGACTTCGTATTATTTTATTGGGATTTTATTGGTATTTCCTGGGATTTTAGGGGGGATTATGGGATTTTAAGGGAATTTTATGGGATTTTGATTGGATTTATTGGATTTTTATTTGATTTTGTGGGATTTTACTGGGATTTTATAGGATTTCACAGGTTTTTATTGGGATTTTATGGGATTTCACTGAAACGTTGATGGGATTTTACTCGGATTATGGGGAATTTTGTATTATTTTATTGGGATTTTATTGGGATTTTTTATGGGATTTTATGAGATTTTGAGTGGATATTCCGCGATTTTACTGGGATTTTGATCAGATTTTAGGGGATTTGGATTGGATTTTAGTGGGATTTTATTGGGAATTTATGGGGTTTTGTTGGGATTTTGATCAAATTCTGTGGGGTTTTGTAGGATTTGGGAGATTTTATGGGGTTTTATAGGGATTTTTATGGGATTTAATGGGAATTTAATGGGATTTTAATGGGATTTTAAATGGGATTTTAGTGGGATTTTAATGGGATTTTAAATGGGATTTTAATGGGATTTTATGGGAATTTAATGGGATTTTATGGGATTTGGCTGATTTTAGGGGATTTTAATGGAATTTGATGAGATTTTGATGAGATTTTATGAGATTTGGGAAATTTTATGGGATTTTGATTGCATTATGGGGGATTTTATTGGGATTTTATGGGATTTTTATGGGATTTTGGGATATTTTGATTGGCGCTCAGATTTAATGGGATTTTATTGGGATTTAGATCGGATTCTCGGGGTTTTTTGTGGGATTTTGGGGGGATTTTATTGAGGTTTGGGAGGGATTATGGGAATTTGTGAGGTTTTATGGAATTTTTTTGGATTTTCATCAGGTCTCGTGGGATTTTTTTAAATGGGATTTCAGGGATTTGGGGAGGGATTTTGCTCAGATTTGGGATGTTGTGTGGAAATTTTGCTCAGATTTGGGAATTTTTGGGGGGATTTCACTCAGATTTGGGATTTTTTTGGGGAGGGATTTTGCTCAGATTTGGGATTTTTTTAATGGAATTTCACTCAGATTTGGGATTTTTTGGTGGGATTTCGCTCAGATTTGGGATTTTTTTGTGGGGATTTCGCTCAGATTTGGGATATTTTTGTGGGGATTTCGCTCAGATTTGGGATTTTTCTCTGTGCCTCCCCCCATCCTCTCCCCAATCCCAATTTTCCCGTTTCCCCCGTTCCAGAGGGGGAATATTTCAGCGAGGAGCGGATGCGGCTGCGGGCGCCGGCGCTGTTCCAGCACTACATCGGGCGCTTCCGGGCACCCCAAAAACCCCAAAACGGCCCCAAAATCCCCCAAAACGGCCCCAAAAAACCCCAGAACCTGCAGGAGCTGCTGCTGAGGGCGCTGGAGGAGAGCGAGGGTGAGAAAAACGGGAATTGGGATTGGGATTGGGGATTGGGGATTGGGATTGGGATTGGGATTGGGATTGGGGATTGGGATTGGGATTGGGATTGGGATTGGGGATTGGGAATGGGATTGGGATTGGGATTGGGATTGGGATTGGGATTGGGGATTGGGATTGGGATGGGGGTTGGGATTGGGATTGGGGATTGGGATTGGGATTGGGATTGGGATTGGGATTGGGATTGGGATTGGGATTGGGATGGGGATTGGGGATCAGGGATCGGGGATCGGGGATTGGGATTGGGAATTTGGGATTGGGATTGGGATTAGGATTGGGATTGGGATTAGGATTGGGATTGGGATTGGGGATTGGGGATTGGGATTGGGGATTGGGGATTGGGGATTGGGGATTGGGATTGGGGATTGGGATTGGGATTGGGATTGGGGTTGGGATTGGGATTGGGATTGGGGATTGGGTTTTTTTATATTTTTTGTATTTTATTTGGGTTTTTGTATTTTATTGGAATTTTTTGTATTTTATTGGGGTTTTTTTGTTTTTTTAATGTTTTTTCTGCCCCCAGCTGAGGCAGAGCAGCAGGAGGAAGAGGAGGAGGAAGAAGAGGATGAGGATGATGAGGATGAGGAGCGGATCCCGGACGCGGCCGAGCAGGAATTGCTGCGCCTGGAATTCACCTCCAGGATGATCCAGAGCTTCCTGGAGGGGCAGGACGGGGACTTCGACTACAGGTGACACCAAAAATATCCAAAAATATCCAAAATCAGAAAAATCTCCAACCCAAAATTGGCAAAAATAAAAAAAAAACTTTTAAAATCCCTCAAAAAACAACCAAAATATCCAAAATTCCCCCAAAATTCCCCCCAAATCCTCCAGGATGTCCCAGAGCTTCCTGGAGGGGCAAAACTCCACAGAATTCCTTCAAAACCATCAAACACAAATCACTAAAAAATTTTAAAACTAAAAAAAAAATAATAACAAAAAATATCTTTAAAAAAACCCTAAAAATTTTTTTAAAATCCCAAAAATTCCACAAAATTCCTTCAAAACCATCGAACACAAATCACTGAAAATTTTTAAAACTAAAACAAAAAATACCAAAAAAACCCTTTAAAAAAAGTTTAAAATTCCCCCCAAAATCCCAAAAACTCCCCAGAATTCTTCAAAACCATCGAACACAAATCGGTAAAAAATTTTAAAACTGAAAAA
The DNA here is from genome assembly GCF_009819885.2 of Catharus ustulatus. NCBI lineage: Eukaryota > Metazoa > Chordata > Aves > Passeriformes > Turdidae > Catharus > Catharus ustulatus. The sequence goes on from NC_046254.1 coordinate 1,094,511, forward strand.
AAACCCCCAAACTTTCAAAAACCCCTAAAAAAAATCCCCAAAAACTCCACAAAATTCCTTCAAAACCATTGAACACGAATCACTAAAAAATTTTCAAATTTTAAAAACTCTTTAGAAAATGCATTAAAAATTTTAAAAAATCCCAAAAACTCCACAGAATTCCTTCAAAACCATCAAACACAAATGGCTAAAAAATTTTAAAACTAAAAAACCAGAAAAAAACCTTTAAAAAACCCTAAAAATTCCCCCAAAAAATCCCAAAAACTCCAGAATTCCTTCAAAACCATCGAAAACAAATCACTAAAAATATTTAAAACTAAAACAAAAAATACCAAAAAAAGCCTCTTTAAAAAAACCCTAGAAAATAAAAAAAAAATCCCAAAACTCAAAAAAATTCCTTTAAAACCATCGAGCACAAATCACTAAAAAAATTTAAAACTAAAACAAAAAATACCAAAAAAACCCTTAAAAAAAACCCTTAAAAATTTTTAAAAAGTCCCCAAAAAATCCCAAAAACTCCACAAAATTCCTTCAAAAACATTGAACACAAATCACAAAAAATATTAAAACTAAAAAAAATTTTAAAAACTTTAAAAAAAACTCCTAAAAATTAAAAAAATCTCAAAAACTCCCAAAAAATCCCCAAAACTGTGCAGAATTCCTTCAAAACCATCAAACACAAATCACTAAATTATTTTCAAACTGAAAAAAAAAAATTTAAAAACTCTTTTAAAAAACCACCTAAAAAATGAAAAAAAATTCCCAAAAACTCCACAAAATTCCTTCAAAGCCATTAAACACAAATTGCTAAAAAAATTTAAAATTAATAAAAAAAATACCAAAAAAAACCTTTTAAAAAATCCTAAAAAAATTTAAAACCCCCCCAAAAAGTCCCAAAAGTTTTCCAAAAAATTCCCCCAATATTCCTGAACTTGCTGAAATTTCTGGAATTGCAGCCAGGTGGACGAGAACCCGGAGCTGGACGACCTGGAGCTGCTGTCGCGGGATCTGGAGGATCGATATTTCGACGAGGAGGAGCCCAGCCAGGCCCCCCTGCTGCAGTAGGGACAGCCCAAAATTCCCAAAAATTCCACCACAGAAATTCCCAAAAAATTCCAAAATTTCACCCAAAAATTCCTGAAATTCCACCCCAAAAAATTCAAAAAAAATTCTCAAATAAATGGGTAAAAATCCCAAAAAATCTGCTGCAGCTTTGTTGTTTTTGGGGAGAAAAAGAGAATTTTTGTGCTTTTTTTGGAGGGGGTTTAAGGGAAAAATCAGAGGTTTCTGGGTAGCTGAAATTTTTTGGAATTCCAAAATTCACTACGATTTCCCCCAGAATTTTCTTTCCCAAAAATTCCTGAAATTCCACCCAAAAAATTCCTCCTAAATTCTCAAATAAACAGGGAAAAAATCCCAAAAAATCTGCTGTAGGTTTGTGGGTTTTGGGGGGAAAAATGGGATTTTTGTGCTTTTTTGGGGAGGGGTTTAATGGAAAAATTGGAGGTTTCTGGGTAGCTGAAATTTTTTGGAATTTCCAAATTTTCCAGGATTTTCCACAGAATTTTCCTTCCCAAAAATTCCTGAAATTCCACCCAAAAAATTCCCCCCAAATTCTCAAATGAACAGGAAAAAAATCCAAAAAAGTCCCCTGCATGTTTTTGTTTTTTGGGGGGAAAATGGGATTTTTGTGCTTTTTTTGGAGGGGAAAATTAGAGCCTTTGGGGTTTCTGGGAAGCTGAATTTTCTGGAATTGCAAAATTTTCCAGGATTTCCCCTAGAATTTTCCTTCTCAAAAATTCCCGAAATTCCACCCAAAAAATTCCCCCAAATTCTCAAATAAACAGGGAAAAAAAATCCCAAATATCTGCTGCAGGTTTGTGGTTTTTTGGGGAAAAAGTGGGATTTTTGTGCTTTTTTTAGAGGGGAAAATTGGAGCCTTTGAGGTTTCTGGGAAATATTTGGAATTTCCAAATTTTCCAGGATTTCCCCCAGAATTTTTCCTCCCAAAAATTCCTAAAATTCCACCCCAAAAATTCAAAAAAAATTCTCAAATAAACGGGAAAAAAATCCCAAAAAATCTGCTGCAGGTTTGTTGTTTTTGGGGAGAAAAATGGGATTTTTGTGCTTTTTTTGGAGGGGGTTTAAGGAAAAAATCAGAGGTTTCTGGGTAGCTGAAATTTTTGGAATTCCAAAATTCACCACAATTTTCCCCAGAATTTTCTTTCCCAAAAATTCCTGAAATTCCACCCAAAAAATTCCAAAAAAATTCTCAAATGGGAAAAAAATCCCCAAAATTCTGCTGCAGGTTTGTGGTTTCTGGGAGGAAAAACAGGATTTTTGTGCTTTTTTTGGAAGGGGTTTAAGGGAAAAATCAGAAGTTTTTGGGTAGCTGAAATTTTTGGAATTCCAAAATTTACCACGATTTCCCCCAGAATATTTCTTCCCAAAGATTCCTGAAATTCCACCCAAAAAATTCCCCCAAAATTCTCAAATAAACTGGAAAAACATCCCAAAAACTCCCTTGCATGTTTGTGGTTTTTTTGGGGGAAAAAGGGAATTTTGTGCTTTTTTGAGAAGGGAAAATCTTCCTCAAGTTGTGGGCACCCTTCTCGTTGGGAATTTCAAAAATAAATTCTAAAAACCTCAAGAAAAAAAAAATCCTGAAAAATTCCAAACAATTCCCAAAAAAATCCTGAAAAACACAAAAAAAATCCCCAAAATTCCCTTTGGAATCTTTTCCAAGATTCATTCATTGTGTTTTCAAATATTTTCCTAATACAAAAAAAACCCCAATAAAAATTTTCCTAATACAAACCGTGATTCTTTTCCTTTGGGTTCATTTTGGGGATGATGGAGGGAGAAAATTATATAGAGCGGGCAGAGCCGCCATTTTGTCTCCTCCTATCCCAGAATTCCCTCCCTAGTACCCCAAAATGGTCGCAAACAACGTGACCAATGCCGCCATTTTGTCTCCTCCTATCCCAGAATTCCCTGCCTACTGCCCTAAAATGGCCGCCAGCAACATGACCAATGCCAGCATTTTGTCTCCTCATATCCCAGAATTCCCTGCCTACCAACCCAAAATGGCCACCAACAACATGACCAATGCCGCCATTTTATCTCCTCCTATCCCAGAATTCCCTCCTTATTACCCCAAAATGGTCTCCAGCAACATGAACAACGCCGCCATTTTGTCTCCCTCCTATCCCAGAATTCCCTCCTTACCACTCCAAAATGGCCGCCGGAAGTGTGACCAACGCCGCCATTTTGTCTCCCTCCTATCCCAGAATTCCCTCCTCCCCCCCTCCAAAATGGCCGCCGGAAGTGTGACCAACGCCGCCATTTTGTCTCCTCCCATCCCAGTTTTTCCCCCCGCCCCAGAAATCCCCAAAAATTCCCGGACTCACCCGAATTTTCCGGGATTTCCCCCGGAATTTCCTCCTGCATTTTTTTGGAAAAAATCCCAAAATCCCTGAAATTCCCAAATTTACCTGGATTCCAAAAAATTCCACAAAAAAAAATCCCAAAATTAAAAAAAAATACCCAAAATTCCACCTCAAAAATTTTCAGAATTCCACCAAAAAATTCCCAAAATTCCACAAAAAAATTCCCAAAATTCCACCCCAAAAAATTCCTCAAATTCCACCCCAAAAAATTCCCCAAATTCCACCCTAAAAAATTCCCAAAATTCCACCTATAAAATTTTTTTGGGGCTGTTTTGGGTTGGAATTTGGGTTTTTGGAGTGGATTTTTGGGGGATTTTTGGGGTGGATTTTGGGATTTTTGGGGACATTTTGTGACGATTTTTATTTACAAAACTAAAAAAACCCCAAATAAAATAGAAATTAAATAAATTTATTGTACAAAACTGCAGAGGGGAGCTGGGAATTTTTGGGGTGGATTTTGGGGATTTTTGGGGTAGTTTTTTGGGATTTTTGGGGTGGAATTTGGGATTTTTGGGGTGGTTTTTGGATTTTTGGGGTGGAATTTGGGATTTTTGGGGACATTTGGTGACAATTTTTATTTACAAAACTCAAAAAAAACCCCCAGAAATAAAAATAGAAATTAAATAAATTTATTGTACAAAACTGCAGGAGGGAGCTGGGAATTTTTGGGGTGGATTTGGGGGATTTTTGGAGTGGATTTGGGGTGGATTTGGCAATTTTTGGGTTGATTTGGGATTTTTGGGAATATTTTATGTCCAAAAAAAACCCAGAAAAAAATAGAAATTAAATAAATTTATTGTACAAAACTGCAGAGGGGAGCTGAGGGTTTTTGGGGTGGATTTGGGGATTTTGGGGGTGGATTTTGAGGACATTTTGTGGTGATTTTTATCCGCCAAACTTAAAAAAAAAACAGAAAAAAATTAGAAATTAAATAAATTTATTGTACAAAAGTGCAGGGGGGAGCTGGAGAAATTTGGGGTGGATTTGGGGGATTTTTGGGGTGGATTTTGGGGTGGTTTTTGGAGTGCTTTGGGGGCGATTTTGGCGCAGTTTTGGGATGGTTTTGGGGAGTTTCGGGGTCAGTTTGGGGCAGGTTTTGGGGTGTTCATGGAGATTTTTTGGGGCGGTTTCAGGGCATTTTTTGAGGTGGTTTTGGGGTGGTTTTTGGGGTGGTTTCTTGGTCAGCTTTGGGGGATTTTCAGGTGGTTTTGGGGTGGTTTTGGGGCGATTTTGGGATGTTTCTGGGGTGATTTCAGGGTCAGTTTTATGGGATTTTGGGGATGGTTTTAGGGTATTTTTGAGGTGGTTTTTGGGGTGCTTTTAGGGTGTCTTGAGGCAGTTTTGGGGTGGTTTTGGGCCAGTTTCAGGGTCAGTTTTGGGGGATTTTTGGCTGTTTTTGGGGTGCTTTGGGGCAGTTTGGGGCAAATTTTGGAGTGTTTTTGGGGCTGTTTTGATGCGGTTTTGGGGCAGTTCCAGGGTCAGTTTTGCGAGATTTTTGGGGTGGTTTTGGGTCGTTTTTGGGGTGGTTTTGGGGATTTTTTAGGGCAGTTTCAGAGTCACTTTTGAGGTGATTTTGGGATTTTTTAGGGTGGATTCAGGGTCAGTTTTGGGGGATTTGGGGATGGTTTTGGGGATGATTTTAGGGCAGTTTCAGGGACATTTTTGGGGTGTTTTTGGGGCAGTTTGGGGGTGCTTTCGGGGGTCACTTTTGGGGTGTTTTTGGGGTGTTCCAGGGTGGTTTTGGGTGCTTTTGGGGTGTTTTTCAGGGTATTTTTTGGTGTTTTTGGGGTGTTTTTGGGGTTGGTTTTTGGGGTGATTTTGGGGCGGTTTCAGGGTCAGTTTTGGGCAGGTTTTGGGTTTTTTGAGGCAGTTTTGGGGTGTTTTTCAGGGCAGTTTCAGGGTCACTTTTGGGGGACTTGGGGATGTTTTTGGGGTGGTTTTGGATGTTTTTCAGGGTGTTTTTGGGGTGTTTTCAGAGTGTTTCTCGGGGTGTTTTTTGTGTGGATTTGGGGTTGATTTTTGGCTGTTTTGGGGTGGTTTTGGGGTGTTTTTGGCACAATTTTGGGGCAGCTTCAGGGTCACTTTTGGGGTGGTTTTTGGGATGTTTTTAGGGGTGTTTTAGGGGTGGTTTGGGGTGGTTTGGGGGTGGTTTTGGGGGATGTTTTTCACAGCGGTTTCAGGGTTCCTTTTGGGGGATTTGGGGGTGTTTTTGGGGTGTTTTCGGAGTGGTTTTGGGTGGTTTTGGGGTTTTTTTAGGGGGCGTTTTCAGGGTCACTTTGGGGGGATTTGGGGGGGATTTGGGGTATTTTCGGGGTGTTTTGGGGGGTGTTTTTGGGGTGTTTTCGGATGTTTCTGGGTGGTTTTAGGGTGTTTTTCGGGGTGTTTTTGGGACTGGTTTTGGGTGGTTTTGGGGTTTTTTTCGGGGCTGTTTCAGGGTCACTTTGGGGTGTTTACAGGGTGTTTTTGGGGTGTTTTTGGCACGATTTTGGGGCAGTTTGGGGGTGGTTTCAGGGACAGTTTTGGGCGGGTTTTGGAGCATTTTTTGAGGCTGTTTTGGGGTGTTTTTTGGGGTTGTTTCAGGGTCACTACTGGGAGATTTGGGGGTGTTTTTGGGGTGTTTTTAGGGTGTTTTCTGAGGCAGTTTTGGGGTCAGCTGCACTTGCAGGCGCTGACCACCATCCCCGAGAGCTGCTCCACGCGCGCCTTGCGCCCCACGTAGTAAACGATGGGCAGGGGCTCCAGGCTCTGCGGGACGCAGCACGGCGCCGCCGAGCCCCCGGGGTTGTGCAGGTTGTACAGCGCCAAAACCTGGGGAAAATAAACCAAAATAATCCCAAAATGTACCCAAAATAACCTCAAAATAGTCACAAACAATCCCAGAGCCCCTGGGGTTGTGCAGGTTGTACAGAGCCAGGACCTGGGGAAAATATCAGAAAATGTACCCAAAATAATCACAAAATAATCACAAAATAGTCACAAAACAATCCCAGAGCCCCGGGGCTGTGCAGGTTGTACAGCGCCAAAACCTGCCAAAAACAAACCAAAATGTACCCAAAATAATCACAAATATATCCCATAATAATCATAGATATATCCCAGAGCCCCCGGGGTTGTGCAGGTTGTACAGAGCCAGGACCTGGGAAAAACAAACCAAAATGTGTCCCATAATAATACCAAAATGTACCCAGAGTAATCCCAAAATAGCCCCAAAATAATCCCAAATGTGTCCCAAAATAATCCCAAAAAAAATCACAAATTTATCCCAAAATAATCCTAAATGCATCCTAAAATGTACCTAGAGTAATGTCTAAATAGCCCCAAAATAATCCAAAATGTATCACAAAATAATCCCAAAATAATCCCAAAATAATCCCAAAATAATCCCAAAATAATCCTAAATGTATCCCAGAGCCCCCGGGGTTGTGCAGGTTGTACAGCGCCAGCACCTGGGGAAAATAAACCAAAATAATCCCAAAATAATCCCAAATGTAGCCCAAAATAACCTCAAAATAATCACAAATATATCACAAAATAATCCTAAAATAATCCTAAAATAATCCTAAAATAATCCTAAAATAATCCCAAAATAATCCAAAATAATCCAAAATAATCCCAGAGCCCCCGGGGTTGTGCAGGTTGTACAGGGCCAGAACCTGGGCAAAAATTACATAAAATAATCCCAAAATGTATCCAAAATAATCACAAATGTGTCCCAAAATATATCCTAAATGTATCCCAAAATAACCCCAAAATGTATCCAAAATAATCCCAAAATAATCCAAAATAATCCCAAAATAATCCAAAATAATCCCAAAATAATCCAAAATAACCCCAAAATAATCCCAAAATGTACCCAAAATAATCACAAATGTATCTCAAAGTAATCCCAAAATAATTACAAATGTATCCCAAAATAATCCTAAATGTATCCCAAAATGTACCCTGAGTAATGTCAAAATAGCCCCAAAATATTCCAAAATGTATCCCAAAATAACCCAAAATAATCCCAAAATAATCATAAATATATCCCAAAACAATCCCAGAGCCCCTGGGGCTGTGCAGGCTGTACAGGGCCAGAACCTGGGAAAAAATAACACTAAATAATCCCAAAAATGTATCCCAAACTAATCCCAAATGTGTCACAAAATAGTCACAAAATAATCCCAAATGTAACCCAGAATAATCCCAAAATAATCCCAAATATATCCCATAATAATCATAAATATATCCCAGAGCCCCCGGGGTTGTGCAGGTTGTACAGGGCCAGAACCTGGGAAAAACAAACCAAAATGTGTCCCAAATTTATCCTAAATGTATCACAAAATAATCCCAAAATAGTCCCAAAATAATCCCAAAATAATCCCAAATGTAGCCAAAAATAATCTCAAAATAATCACAAAAATATCACAAAATAATCAAAAAATAATCCTAAAATAATCCCAAATTATCCCAAAATAATCCAAAATAATCCAAAATAATCTCAATCCCAGAGCCCCGGGGTTGTGCAGGTGGCACAGGGCCAGAACCTGCCAAAAATAACCCAAAATTACCCCAAAATGTATCCAAAATAGTCACAAATGTGTCCCAAAATAATCCCAAAACAATCCTGAATGTATCCCAAAATAATCCTAAAATAATCCTAAAATAATCCTAAAATAATCCCAAATAATCCCAGAATAATCCAAAATAATCTCAGTCCCAGAGCCCCAGTGTTGTGCAGGTTGTACAGGGCCAGCACCTGTCAAAATAACCCAAAATTACCCAAAAATGTATCCCAAAATAATCCCAAATGTGTCACAAAATAATCCCAAAATAACCTCAAAAATAACCCCAAAATAATCCCAAATATATCCCAAAATAATCCCAAAATAACCTCAAAATAATAACAACCCCAGAAGAGATCCAAATATTGACCTCCAAATAATCCCAAAATAACCCCAAAAATAATCCCAAAATAATCAGAAATGTATCCCAAAATAACCCTAAAATAATCAGAAATGTATCCCAAAATAATCCCAAAATAATCCCAAAACAATCCCAAATTTCGCTGTAGGATGACCCCAAAAGGACCCTGAAATGGGTTCCAGAATGCACCAAAATAACCCCAAATACACCCAAAAACTGACCCCAAATACACCTTAAAATACACCTCAAATACACCCAAAATAACCCAAAAATTTGATCCAAACTCACCCAAATTGACCCCAAAAATTGCCCAAAAGTGACCCAAAATAACCCCAAATACACCCAAAAATTGACCCAAAATAACCACAAATACACCAAAAATACACCCAAAAATTGATCCAAACTCACTCAAATTGACCCCAAAAATTGCACCAAAAGTGACCCAAAATAACCCCAAAATCCCCTAAAAGAACTCCAAAATACACCCAAAATACACCCAAAATAAACCCAAAATACATCCCAAAATAAACCCAAAATAATCCCAAAATACACCCAAAATTCACCCAAAATAATCACAAAATACACCCAAAAAAACCTCAAAAATTGCTCCAAAATTTCCCCACAATTGCCCCAAACTGCCCCGAATTCACCCCAAAATCGCCCCCGCCCCCCCAAACCCCCCCTGGGTTCTGGGGTCCCCCCCGAGCTCAGCCCCAAAAACCCCCTGGGACCCCCCGAAAAACCCCAAAAACCCCCCAAACACCCCCCTAAAATCCCCACAGGACCCCCAAACACCCCCCAGATATCCCCCAGGACCCCCCAAATGCCCCTTAATGCCCCATAGGACCCCCTAAACACCCCCAAACACCCTCAGGACACCCCCAAAGCGTCCCAAACGCCCCTAAACATCCCCCAGGACCCCCCAAACGCCCCCCAAAAACCCCCCAAACACCCCCAAACACCCCCCAGGACCACCTAAACGCCCTCCAGGATCCCCCAAACACCCCCTAAATGCCCCAAAGCCCCCAAAGCCCCTCCAAAAACCCCCCAAACGCCCCCCAGCAACCCCCAAATACCCCCCAAACACCCCCCAGGACACCCCAAACGCCCCCCAAAAACCCCCCAAACACCCCCAAACATTCTCTAAATGCCCCATAGGACCCCCCAAACACCCCTCACCACCCTCAAACACCCTCCAGGACCCCCCAAACGCCCCCAAACGCTCCCCAAACACCCTCCAGGACCCCCCAAATGCCCCCCCAAAACCCCCCAGGACCCCTAAACACCCTCCAGGACCCCCCAAACGCCCCCCAAAACCCCCCAAACACCCCCAAACGCCCCCTAAATGCCCCATAGGACCCCCCCAAACACCACCCAAAGCCCTCCAGGACCCCTCAAACGCCCCCCAAACCCCCCAAACACCTCCAAAGCCCCGCCAAATGCCCCCTAAACGCCCCACAGAACACTCCTAAGTCCCCCAGGACAGCCCAAAAGCCACTCAGGACCCCCCAAACGTCCCCCAGCAACCCCCAAAACACCCCCCAAACACCCTCAGGACACCCCCAAAGCGCCCCAAACACCCCTAAACATCCCCCAGGACCCCCAAACGCCCCCCAGGACCCCCCAAATGCCCCTAAATGCCCCATAGGACCCCCCAAACACCCCCAAAACCCCCCAGGACCCCCTAAAAGCCCTCCAGGATCCCCCAATCACCCCCTTAATGCCCCATAGGACCCCCTAAACACCCCCAAACACCCTCAGGACACCCCCAAAGCGTCCCAAACGCCCCTAAACATCCCCCAGGACCCGCCAAACGCCCCCCAAAAACCCCCTAAACACCCTCAAACACCACCCAAAGCCCCCCAAACGCCCCTAAATGCCCCATGGGACTCCCAAAAAAACCCCCCTAACAGCCCCAAACACCCCCCCAAACGCCCCCCAGGACCCCAAATCACCCCCTAAATGCCCCAAAGCCCCCCAAAGTCCCTCCAAAAACCCCCCAAACGCCCCCCAGCAACCCCCAAATAGCCCCCAAACACCCTCAGGACACCCCAAACGCCCCCAAACGCCCCCCAGGACCCCCCCAGGACACCCCAAACGCCCCCAAACGCCCCCCAGGACCCCCCAAACACCCCCAAACGCCCCCCAAAACCCTCCCAGGACCCCCCAAACACCCCCAAACGCCCCCCAAAACCCTCCCAGGACCCCCCCCAAACGCCCCCCAGGACCCCCCAAACACCCTCTAACACCCCCAAACGCCCCCAAACACCCCCCAGGACACCCCTAACACCCCCAAATGCACCCCAAAACTCCCCAAACACCCCCCCAGGACCCCCCAAACGCCCCCAAACGCCCCCCAGGACCCCCCAAACGCCCCCCAGGACCCCCCAAAAACCCCCCCAGGATCCCCCAAACGCCCCCAAACGCCCCCCAGCCCCCAGCCCCACCTTGGTGTAGTGCGTGTCGGCGCTCCAGATGTAGGGGCAGGGCCCCCCGCAGAAGTTGGCCATGTAGCCCCGGGGCTCGTGGATCCACTTCCACTGCAGGTCCCGGCGGAAATCGATGTACAGGGGGCGCACGCAGCAGCTCTGCTCCTCGGGGCTGCCGTTTGGGGGGTTAGGGGGATTTTTGGGGGGGAATTTTGGGATTTTTTGGGGGATTTTTGGGGATTTTTTGGGGATTTTTTTTGGGATTTTTGGGGGATTTTGTGGGATTTTTGGGGATTTTTTTGGGATTTTTGGGGATTTTGGGAGGAATTTTGGGGATTTTTTGGGTGATTTTTTGGGATTTTTGGGAATTTTTGGGGGATTTTTGGGGATTTTCGAGGATTTTTTTTGGATTTTTGGGGATTTTTTGGGGATTTTTTGGGATTTTTTAGGGAATTTTGGGGGATTTTGGGAGGAATTTGGGGGATTTTTTTGGGATTTTCGGGGGATTTTTGGGGATTTTTGGGGATTTTTGGGGATTTTTGGGGATTTTGGGAGGAATTTGGGGGATTTTTTGGGGATTTTTTAGGATTTTTCGTGATTTTGAGGGGATTTTTGGGGGATTTTCAGGGATTTTTTTGGGATTTTCGGGGGATTTTTGGGGATTTTTGGGGATTTTGAGAGGAATTTGGGGAATTTTGGAGGAATTTTGGGGATTTGGGGGGATTTTTGGGGATTTTGGGGGGATTTTTTTGGATTTTTTGGGATTTTTTTTTGATTTTTTGGGATTTTTGGGGGGATATTTGGGATTTTTTGGGATTTTTGGGGGATTTTTTTGGGATTTCTAGGGGATTTTTGGGGGATTTTTGGGGGAGTTTCAGGGATTGTTTTGGGATTTTTTGGGATTTTTTTGGGATTTTTTGGGATTTTTTAGGGAATTTTGGGGGATTTTGGGAGGAATTTTGGGGATTTTGGGAGGAATTTGGGGGGGATTTGGGGGATTTTTTTGGGATTTTCGGGGGATTTCTTTGGGATTTTTGGGGGATTTTGGGAGGATTTTTGGGGGGATATTGGGGATTTTTAGGGATTTTGGGGGGATTTGGGGGGTGCACAGGGGTCCCAGAGTGAGATAATGGGGAATTTTGGGGATTTTTGGGGATTTTTGGGGATTTTTTTTTGATTTTTGGGGGGATTTCTGGGTTTTTTTGGGGATTTTTGGGGGGATTTTTGGGAGGAATTTTGGGGATTTTTGGGGAGATTTTTGGGGATTTTTTGAGATTTTGGGGGGGATTTTTGGGGTCCTGATTTTGGGGCAGGGAGTCACTATGTCCCCAACCCACCCAGCACCCACCCAGTGTCCCCTCAGTGTCCCCAGTGTCCCCAATGTCCTCAGTGTCCCCAGTGTCCCTCACCCCCCGCAGTGCTGTCCCCCCAGGTCCCTCCTGTCCCAATGTCCCCTCAGTGTCCCCAATGTCCCCTCAGTGTCCCCAGTGTCCCTCACCCCCCGCAGTGCTGTCCCCCCAGGTCCCTCCTGGCCCGGTGTCCCTGCAGCGCCTGCAGCCGCTCCGGTGGCAGCGCCATGGCCAGGACGTGCGGGACGCGGCGGTGCCGGCGCGCGATGCTCTGCATGTCCCCGCGCTGCTGCTCGAACCCTGGGGACATTGGGACACAAATGGGGACATCAGTGACATCACTGGGGACACGGCGCGCGATGCTCTGCATGTCACCCCTCTGCTACTCGAACCCTGGGGACACAAATGGGGACATGGGGACATTGGGGACACGGTGTGCGATGCTCTGCATGTCCCCGCACTGCTGCTCGAACCCTGGGGACAGAAATGACATCACTGGAGACATTGGGGACATCAATGGGGGACATGGCGCGCGATGTTCTGTGTGTCACCCCTCTGCTGCTTGAACCCTGGGGACATGGGGACACAAATGGGGACATCAATGACATCAATGGGGACACGGTGCCATGCTCTGCATGTCCCCGCGCTGCTGTTCGAACCCTGGGGACACAAATGGGGACATGGGGACATCAATGACATCACTGGGGACATTGGTGACACAGTGTGCGATGCTCTGCATGTCCCCCCGCTGCTGCTCAAAACCTAGGGACAGAAATGACATCAATGGGGACATCAATGACATCATAGGACACGGTGTGCGATGCTCTGCATGTCCCCTCTCTGCTGCTCGAAACCTGAGGACACAAATGGGGACATTGGGGACATCAGTGACATCAACAGGGACATGGCGCACGATGCTCTGCATGTCACCGCGTTGCTGCTCGAACCCTGGGGACACAAATGGGGACATCAGTGACATCAATGGGGACATGGTGTGCCATGCTCTGCATGTCCCCACGGTGCTGCTCGAACCCTGGGGACACAAATGGGGACACAAATGGGGACACAAATGGGGACACAAATGGGGACATGGGGACATTGGGGACACGGCGTGCAATGCTCTGCATGTCACCATGCTGCTGCTCAAAACCTGGGGACAGAAATGACATCAATGGGGACATGGGGACATCAATGACATCATTGGGGACACGGTGTGCTCTGCATGTCACCCCTCTGCTGCTCGAACCCTGGGGACACAAATGGGGACATTGGGACACGGTGTGCCATGCTCTGCATGTCACCGTGCTGCTGCTTGAACCCTGGGGACAGAAACGACGTCATTGGGGACATCAGTGACATCAATGGGGACATGGTGTGCCATGCTCTGCATGTCCCCACGGTGCTGCTCGAACCCTGGGGACAGAAATGGGGACACAAATGGGGACACAAATGGGGACATGGGGACATGAGGACATCACTGGGGACACGGTGTGCTCTGCATGTCCCCGCGCTGCTGCTTGAACCCTGGGGACAGAAATGACATCACTGGAGACATTGGGGACATCAATGGGGGACACGGCGCGCGATGTTCTGCGTGTCACCCCTCTGCTGTTCGAAACCTGGGGACATGGGGACACAAATGGGGACATGGGGACATTGGGGACACGGTGTGCGATGCTCTGCATGTCACCGCACTGCTGCTTGAACCCTGGGGACACCAATGGGGACATGGGGACACAAATGACATCACTGGGGACATGGGGACAACAATTGGGACATGGGGACACTGAGGACATTGGGGACATTGGGGACATTGGGGACATTGGGGACATTGAGGACATTGAGGACACTGGGGACATTGAGGACATTGAGGACATTTGGGGACATTGAGGACATTGAGGACATTTGGGACATTGAGGACATTTGGGGACATTGGGGACATTGAGGACACTGTGGACATTTGGGGACATTGAGGACATTTGGGGACATTGGGGACATTTGGGGACATTGAGGACATTGAGGACATTGGGACATTGGGGACATTGGGGACATTTGGGGACATTTGGGGACACTGGGTGTCCCATCCCTGGGTCACTCCCGCCGTGGTCACTCTGCCCTGCCCAGGTGACCTCGGGATGTCCCCTCAGGGTCACAGCAGTGACCACACCCCCCTGTCCCCCCAAAATCCCCAAAATCCCCCCAAAATCCCAATAATCCCCCAAAATCCCCAAATTCCTTCAGAATCCCCCAAAATTGCCTCACAACTCCCAAAAATTCCTAAAAAATCCCCCAAAATCCTCTCAAAATTTTTCCCGAATTCCCCTCAAAATCTCCCTCAAGTTCCCATAAAATCCCCCCTAAAATTCCCCAAAATTGTCCCAAAATTCCTTCAGAATCCCCCAAAATTTCCTCCAAAATTCCCCTCCAAATCCCCAATAATTCCCCCAAAATCTCCCTCAAATTCCCATAAAATCCCCCCAAATCCCCAAATCCCCCCAAAATCCTAAGAATTCCCCTAAAATTCCCCAAAATTTCCCCAAAATCCCTAAAATCCCAAAATCCCAAACCCCCACAAAAATTCCCCCAAAATCCCAAGAATCCTCTCAAAATTCCACAAAAATTATTCCAAAATCTCCCCCAAAATCCCCCCAAAATCCCAATAATCCCCCAAAATCTCCCTCAAATTCCCATAAAATCCCCCCAAAATCCCAATAATTCCCCCCAATTTTCCCAATAATTCCCACAAAGTTCTCCCCAAATCCCCCCAAAATCCTCCCAAATCGCCACAAATTCCTAAGAATTCCTCTAAAATTCCCAAAAAATTATCCCCAAAACCCCAAATCCCCCCAGTTCCCCAAATCCCAAAAAAATCCCCCGAAATCCCAAAACCCCAAATCCCCCCGGTTTTCCCAAAATCCTCCAAAAATCCCCCCAAATCCTCCCAAAATCCCAAGAATTCCCCCCAAAATCCTCCCAAAATCTCCCTCAAATTCCCATAAAATCCCCCCAAAAAATCCCCCAAAATCTCCCAA
The DNA here is from genome assembly GCF_009819885.2 of Catharus ustulatus. Classification (NCBI taxonomy): domain Eukaryota; kingdom Metazoa; phylum Chordata; class Aves; order Passeriformes; family Turdidae; genus Catharus; species Catharus ustulatus. The sequence continues at coordinate 1,109,675 of NC_046254.1, forward strand.
AATCCCCCAAATCCCCCCAAATTTCCGTACCCTCGATGTTGATTCGCAGGGCGGGCGCAGCGCCCCCGTCAGGCTCGCAGGGGCAGTGAACGCTGAGCCGGAACACGACCAGGGAATCTGGGATTGGGAATGGGATTGGGATTGGGAATCTGGGATTGGGATTGGGATTGGGATTGGGATTGGGAATCTGGGATTGGGATTGGGATTGGGATTGGGATTGGGATTGGGATTGGGATTGGGATTGGGAATCTGGGATTGGGATTGGGATTGGGATTGGGATTGGGATTGGGATTGGGATTGGTGATTGGGATTGGGGATTGGGATTGGGATTGGGGATTGGGGATTGGGAATTTGGGATTGGGGATTGGGGATTGGGATTGGGATTGGGGATTGGGATTGGGATTGGGATTGGTGATTGGGATTGGGGATTGGGATTGGGATTGGGGATTGGGGATTGGGATTGGGATTGGGGATTGGGATTGGGATTGGGGATTGGGGATTGCGATTGGGATTGGGATTGGGATTGGGATTGGGGATTGGGGATTGGGATTGGTGATTGGGATTGGGATTGGGATTGGGATTGGGATTGGGATTGGGGATTGGGGATTGGGATTGGGATTGGGATTGGGGATTGGGGATTGGGATGGGGATTGGGATTGGGGATTGGGGATTGGGGATTGGGATTGGGATGGGGATTGGGATTTTTAGGGAATTTGGGATGTGAATTTTGTGGGATTTTTGTGGGGATTTTGGGTGGTATTTGGGGTGACTCTGGGGGATGTTGGGGACATTTGGGGACACCGGGCCGTGGCACTGACCGGAGCCGCGCAGCCACTGCTGGACGCTCTCGGTGACATCGAACCAGAGCCACTCGTCCTCGGCGGTGACACGGACGGAGCGGCCGTGCAGGTAACGCCAGGAGGAGTTCCCGAAACCCTGGGGACAGCATTGGGGACAGCATTGGGGACACTGGGGACATCACTGGGGACATTGGGGGGATTTGGGACATTGGGGACATTTGGGGACAGCTCCAGAGCCACCCCAGGGCAGAAGGACCTCAGTCCTGCCCCCAGGTTTGGTGTCACCCTGGCTGTGATGTCACACGGGCCCCGCTGTCCCCAGTGTCCCCAAACCCCCAAGTGACCCTAATGTCCCCATGGCTGTCCCCAAATGTCCCCAGTGTCCCTGTGCTCACCTTGTGGCTGTTCCTGCCATCCCCGTGGCTGTCCCCAAGGCTGTCCCCACTGTCCCTGCTGTCCCCAATCCTCCCCAGTGTCCCCAATGTCCCCATGGCTGTCCCCAATGTCCCAGTGCTTCCAAATGTCCCCAGATGTCCCCGAATGTCCCCAAATGTCCCTGTGCCCGTCTGGTAGAGCCCAGCTCTCTGCTCTGTCCCCAGTGTCGCCATGGCTGTCCCCATGGCTGTCCCCAATGTCCCAAATGTCCCCATGGCTGTTCCTGATGTCCTCCAGGGTCCCCAATGTCCCCTGGGCTGTCCCCATGGTTGTCCCTGTTGTCCCCCCATCTCTATTGCTGTCCCCAATGTCCCAAATGTCCCCAAATGTCCCCAGTGTCCGCCAATGTCCCCAGTCCCCCAGTGTCCCAAATGTCCCCAGTGTCCCCAATCCTCCCCAATGTCCCCGATCCCCTCAGTGTCCTCAATGTCCCCAGTGTCCCACAATGTCCCCTAATGTCCCCAGTGTCCCCGCTGTCCCCAATCCCCTCAATGTCCCCAATCCCCCAGTGTCGCCACTGTCCCCAATTCCCCCAACGTCTCTGATGTCCCCCAGTGTCCCAAATCCCCCTGATGTCCCCAATGTCCCACTGTCCCCAATCCCCCCAATGTCCCCAATCCCCCAGATGTCCCCACTGTCCCCAATCCCCCCAGTGTCCCAAATCCCCCAAATGTCCCCAGTCCCCCTGATGTCCCCAATCCCCCCGATGTCTCTGATGTTCCCCAATGTCCCTAGTGTCCCCCAGTGTCCCCATGTCCCCACTGTCTCCCGATGTCCCCAATCCCCCGATGTCCCCACTGTCCCCAATCCCCGCTGTCCCTGTGTCCCCGTGCTCACCTGGTAGAGCTCGACTCTCTGCTCGGTGCCCAGCGCGGCGGTGGCTGTCCCTGTCCCCGCTGTCCCCGCTGTCCCTGTCGCTGTCCCCGTCCCTGTCCCTGTCGCTGTCCCCTGGCGCAGCATGCGCAGCTCGGCCCGGCTCAGCTCGGCCCGGCCCAGCCCCGCCCGCAGCCGCGAGGCGTTGAACACGAAGAACAGGCTGCGGGCCGTGGGGCGCCAGCGCTCGGGGACACCTGCGGGACACGGGGCCACCGGGGTCACCGGGGGATACTGAGGGGACAGCGCTGTCACCTGGGGTCACCAGGGGGATACTGAGGGGACAGCGCTGCCACCAGGGTCACCAGGGACACCACTGCCACCTGGGGACACTGAGGGGACACCACTGACACCTGCGGGGACACTCAGGGGACACCACTGACACCTGGGGGACACCAGGGACACCACTGACACCTGGGGACACTGAGGGGACAGCACTGACACCTGGGGGACAGTGTCACCGGGGTCACCAGGGGGATACTGAGGGGACAGCACTGACACCTGCGGGGACAGCGTCACCGGAGTCACCAGGGTCACCACTGACACCTGGGGGACACTCAGGGGACAGCACTGACACCTGTGGGGACACGGGGTCACCAGGGACACCACTGACACCTGGGGAAACTGAAGGGACACCATGGTCACCACGGTCACCACTGTCACCTTGGGGACACTGCTGTCACCTTGGGGACACTGCGGGGCCACCATGACCACCTGTGGGGACAGCGCTGTCACCTGGGGCCACCAGGGACACCATGGTCACCTTGGGGACACTGTGGGGTCACCATGGCCACCTGCAGGGACAGAGTGTCACCAGGGGGACACCAGGAACAACATGGCTACCTGGGGGACAGCGTGTCACCAGGGCCACCAGGGCCACCACTGTCACCTGGGGGACACTGAGGGAACACCATGGCCACCACTGACACCTGCGGGGACACTGAGGGGACACCACTGACACCTGCGGGGACACAGGGTCACTGGGGACACTGAGGGGACACTGCGTCACCTGGGGACACCAGGGACAACATGGCCAACATGGCTACCACTGCCACCTGTGGGGACAGAGTGTCACCTGGGGACACTGAGGGGACACCATGACACCTGGGGACACTGCAGGGACACCACTGACACCTGAGGGGACACTGCTGTCACCTGCGGGGACACTGAGGGGACAGCACCAACACCTGCGGGGACAGCGCTGTCACCAGGGCCACCAGGGACACCATGGCCACCTTGGGGACACTGTGGGGTCACCATGGCCACCTGGGGGACAGCATGTCACCTGGGGGACACTGAGGGGACACCGTTGTCACCTGGGGCCACCAGGGCCACCATGGTCACCTGGGGGACACTGAGGGGACAACATGGCCACCTTGGGGACACTGCTGTCACCTCAGGGACACCACTGGCACCTCGAGGTCACCATGGCCACCTTGGGGACACTGCTGTCACCTCAGGGACACCATGGCCTCCATGGTCACCTGCAGGGACACCACTGGCACCTTGGGGTCACCACTGTCACCTCAGGGTCACCTCAGGGCCTCATGGCCACCATGGCTACCACCATCACCTCAGGGTCACCGCCACCGCCTCAGGGCCACCACAGCCACCTCAGGGTCACGGGGGCCACCTCGGGGCCACCTCCACCACCTCAGGGCCACTGCTGTCACCTCAGGGCCACTGCTGTCACCTTGGGGTCACCACAGATTCACTGCGGCCACCTCAGGGACACCTGAGGTCATCTCAGGGCCACCTCAGGGCCACCATGGCCACTGCTGTCACCTCAAGGCCACCAACCGCCACCACCTTGGGGCCACCGCCACCACCCTGGGGCCACCATGGGGCCACCCTGGGGACAGCAAGGTCACCTCAGGGTCACCACTGTAACCTCAGGGCCACCACTGTCATCTCGGGGCCACCGCCATCACCTCAGGGCCACCACGGGGCCACCATGGTCACCTTCGGGCCACCATGGTCACCTTGGGGACACCAGGGTCACTGCAGCCACCTCAGGGCCACCACGGGGCCTCAGAGCCACCATGGTCACCACTGTCACCTTGGGGCCACTGCCATCAGCTCAGGGCCACCGTGGGTGCACTGTGGCCACCTTGGGGACACCAAGGCTACCTCAGGGTCACCACTGTCACCTTGGGGTCACCGCAGCCACCTTGAGGCCACCAGGCCCACCCGGGGGACAGCACGGTCATCTCGGGGACATTGGTGTCACCTCGGGGCCACCAGGGTCACCTGAGGGTCACTGCTGTCACCTCGGGGTCACCTGGGCCACCTTGGGGACACTGAGGTCACCCACAGGGCATCAGGGTCACCTCGGGGTCACCTCGGGGTCACTGAGGTCACCTTGGGGACACTGGGGTCACCTCAGGGTCACTGAGGGCACCCAGGGGACATTGAGGTCACCTTGGGGTCATTTGGGTCACCTTGGGGCCATTGGGGTCACCCCAGGGCCACCAAAGGCCAAGGGCTCGTGGCCAGTGCAGAGTGGACAGGTGAGCACAGGGTGTCCCCATGTGTCCATCTGTCCCCCCTGTGTCCCTCCAGGTGTCCCCATGTCCAGTGGTCCCCCCTGTGTCACCCTGTCTGTCCCCATGTCCCTCCCATGTCCCCATCCCCCCAGTGTCCGGTTGTCCCCACACCTGTCCCCATGTCCATCCTGTGTCCGGCTGTGTGTCCCCAGATGTCTCCCTCTCTCTGTCCCATGTCCCCATGCTGTCCCCATGTCTGTCCGTCCCCCCTGTGTCCCCATGATGTCCCCCTGTCTGTCCCCACGTCCCCTCAGTGCCTGGCTGACCCCACGTGTCCCTCTGTCCATCCCATGTCCCTCCATGTCCCCTGATGTCCCCATGTCCAGCTGTCCACCCTGTGTCCAACTGTCCCCTCATGATGTCCCTGTGTCTCCATGTCCCTGTGTGTCCCCACGTCCCTGTGTGTCCCTGTGTGTCCCCACGTCCCTGTGTGTCCCCATGTCCCTGTGTGTCCCTGTGTGTCCCCATGTCCCCATGATGTCCCCATGTCCCTGTGTGTCCCTGTGTGTCCCCATGATGTCCCCATGTCCCTGTGTGTCCCCATGTCCCTGTGTGTCCCTGTGTGTCCCTGTGTGTCCCTGTGTGTCCCCACGATGTCCCTGTCTGTCCCCATGTCCCCGTGTCTCTCACCATCCCCGGGTGTCTCCATGGGGAATCTCAGCAGCTCCTTGGCCCAGTATTCCTGCGGATCCTCGGGCTCCCGGAGCCGGGCCCGCTGCCGCAGCAGCTCCCGGGTGCTGTTGTACAGAGCCCGAACGTCCTCGGGCAGTCCCGGGCCAGGCTCGGGATCGGGGGGCGGGGCAGGGAGCCGCAGCTTGCTCAGGATTTGGCCCCGCACGGCCTCGATGCGCTTGAGCCGCGCCGCCTCCAGGTCCAGCGTGCGGCACGTGGAGAGAGCGCGGGCGGCGCCCAGGGCGGCCAGCAGCACGGCCAGCAGCATCCCGGGACAAAGCGGGACAAAGCGGGACAAAACGGGACAGGACAGAGTGGGACAGAGCGGGACAGAGCGGGACAATCCGGGACAATCCGGGACAGAGCGGGACAGAGCGGGATAAACGGGCCGGGATAAGCGGGCTGGGACAAACGGGCTGGGACAAACCGGGACAGGGGAAATACACCGGGAGAAACCGGGATGGACCAGGAGAAACCGGGAGAAACGGGACGGGAGAAACCGGGATGGGTCGGGAGAAACGGGCTGGGAGAAACGGACCAGGAAAACCCGGGATAGACCGGAAGAAACCGGGAGAAACGGGCCGGGACAAAGCGGGACAGTGGAAATACACCAAGAGAAACCGGGATAAACGGGCTGGGAGAAACGGACCAGGAAAAACCGGGATGGGCCGGGATAAACGGGCTGGGAAAAACGGGACCAGGAAAAACCGGGATGGACCGGGACAAACCAGGAGAAATGGGACGGGAGAAACCGGGATGGACCGGGACAAATGGGCTGGGAGAAACGGACCAGGAAAACCCGGGATGGACTGGGAGAAACGGGCTGGGACTAAGCAGAACAAAGTGGGGGAAACCGGGATAAACGGGCTGGGAGAAACGGGCCGGGACAAAGCGGGACTAAGCGGGACAAACGGACCGGGATGGGCCGGGACAAACGGGACGGGGGAAATGGGACGGGAAAAACCGGGATGGACTGGGAGAAACCGGGAGAAACGGGACAGGAGAAATACACTGGGAAAAACCGGGACAAACGGGCTGGGAGAAACCGGGATGGACCGGGACAAACGAGGTGAGAGAAATGGGACAGGAAAAACCGGAATGGATCAGGACAAACGAGACGGGATAAATGGGACGGGAAAAGCCGGGATGAACCGGGATAAATACACCAGGATGGACCGGGATAAACACACCAGGACAAACTGGGACAAACTGAATGGGACTAACTGGGATAAATGGACCAGGACAAACTGGTCAGACTGGGAAAAACCAGGACGGACCGGGACAAACAGTCTGGGATGGACTGGGATGGACCGGGATAAAGGAACCAGGAGAAACCGGGATGGACCTCTCGGGATGGACCGGGACAGACCGGGATAAACCCCTCGGGGTGGGTTAAACCCACCGGGACAGGGATGGACCCATTCCGGACCGGGATAAACTGCCCGGGACCGGGATCAACTCACTGGAACGGGTTAAACCCTCCAGGAATGGGATAAACTCACTGGAACGGGTTAAACCCTCCAGGAACGGGATAAACTCACTGGAACTAGTTAAACTGCCCCGGGACCGGGATAAACTCACTGGAACGAGTTAAACCCTCCCAGAACGGGATGGGAATAAACCCCGAGAACCGGGATAAACTCACGGGACCGTGATAACCCCGCCGGAACCGGGATAACCCCCCCTAGAACCGGGATAAACCCACCCCGGAACCGCGATAACCCCTCCGGAATCACGATAAACTCCCTAAAACCGGGACACGCCCCCTCGAACCGGGATAAACTCCTCGGGATCGGGACACGCCCCCCCGGAAACGGGATAACCGCCCTGAAAAGCGGGATAACCCCCCTAAAACCGGGATAACGGCCCTGAAAACCGGGATAAACCCCCTAAAACCGGGATAATCGCCCTGAAAACCGGGATAAACCCCCCTAAAACCGGGATAATCGCCCTGAAAACCGGGATAACCGCCCTAAAACCCCCCCAAAATCGGGATAAACCCCCTAAAAGCGGGATAATCTCCCCCCACAAGAACCGGGATAACCCCTCAGAGCCGGAATCAACTCCCCTAAAACCGGGACACACCCCCCGGGACCGGGCTAACCCCTCCCGGAACCGGGACTTAACCCGGGACAGCCCGCGCGGGGACCGGGAACCCCCCCGGATTTCCCCTCCTGGGCTCGGTTCCGCTCGCGACTGTCCCGGGTGGTCCCGGATGATCCCGGTGCCTGTCCCGTGTGGTCCCGGATGTCCCGGGTGGTCTCGGTGCCCGTCCCGGGTGGTCTCGGTGCCCGTCCCGGATGTCCCGGGTGATCTCGGTCCCTGTCCCGGGTGGTCCCGGTGCCTGTCCTGGGTGGTCCCGCTTGGCCCCTACCGGTTCCGCTTTGTCCCGGGTGGTCTCTGGGTCCTTCCTGCTTGTCCCGCTTTGGCCCGGGTGGTCCCTGCCCGGTCCCGGGTGGTCCCGGTTTGTCCCGGTTGGTCTTTCCCGCTTGTCCCGGTTTGTCCCGGGTGGTCCCGGTTTGTCCTTCCCGCCTGTCCCGGTTTGTCCCGGGTGGTCCCGGTTTGTCCCGGGTTATTTTTTGTCCCTTTTTCGCCGCTTTTTGGCCGATTTTGTCTCTTTTTGCCGCTTTTTGGCCGATTTTGGCCCTTTTGGCCCCACCCAGGAAACGCCGCGGGGGGGGGGGAGGGGAAGGGGGGGGGGAAGGGAAACTGAGTCACGGCCGGGGGGGGAGGGGAGGGACGGGACCCCCCCGGGAGCGTCTGGGGAACTTCCGGGGGGGGAGGGGCAGAGGGACGGGATGGGGGGGGAGGGGAGACCCAAAAAATGGGGGAGGGGAGACCCCAAAAAATGGGGGAGGGGTCTCAGGACCCCCCAAATTGTCCCCTCCCCCCCCCAAATTGTCCCCCCCCAAGTGTCCCCTCCCCCCCCAAACTGTCACCCCCCAAATTGTCCCCTCCCCCCCTCATTGTCACCTTTCCCCCCCCCGATGTCCCCTCCCCCACGCTGGCACACGGTGACAAACTCTTTATTGGGGACACTGAGGGGACAAAGGGGGGGTGGCCCCGATGGCACCGCGGTTGTGTCCCCTCCCCTCCCCCACCCCAGACCTTGGGGACAGCCCTGTGTCACCTCCTGTCCCCCCTTCGGTGTACCCAAGTGTCACCTCACCCCTGTTCTGGGGGACTCTCGGTGTCCCCAAAGTGTCCCCAATGTCCCCAGGTGTCCCCAAGGTCCCCATTTTGGTGTCCCCAATCCCCCAAATGTCCCAGTGTCCCCAATGTCACAGTGCCACCCCAGTGTCCCAGTGTCACCCCAATGTCCCCAGTGTCCCTGATGTCCCCAATATCACAATGCCACCCCAGTGTCACAGTGTCCCCAATGTCCTCCATGTCTTGGTGCCACCCCAGTGTCCCCAGTGTCACAGTACCACTCCAGTGTCCTCAATGTCACAGTGCCACCCCAATGTCGCCAATTCCCAGTGTCCCCAATGTCCCCATGTCCCCAATGTCCCCAGTGTCCCCAATGTCACAGTGTCCCCAATGTCACAGTGCCACCCCAATGTCCCCATGTCCCCATGTCCCCAATGTCCCCAGTGTCCCCAATGTCCCCAGTGTCCCAAATATTGCAGTGCCACCTCAGTGTCCCCAATGTCACAGCGCCATCCCAGTGTCCCCAATGTCCCCAGTGTCACAGTGTCCCCAGTGTCCTCCATGTCTTGGTGCCACCCCAGTGTCCACAGTGCCACAGTGTCCCCAATGTGACAGTGCCACCCCAGTGTCACAGTGTCCTCAATGTCCCCAATGTCACAGTGTCCCCAGTGTCACTGCAATGTCCCCAGTGTCCCTGATGTCCCCAACATCACAATGCCACCCCCATGTCACAGTGTCCCCAATGTCACAGTGTCCCCAGTGTCACCCCAGTGCCACCCCATATCTCCCCATGTTCCGTGTCACCACCCCCAGTTCCAGTGTCACCGTCCCCGCGCTCTCGGTGCTCAGCCTGAACCTGTCCCCAATGTCACAGTGTCACAGTGTCCCCAATGTCCCCAATGTCCCAGTGTCCCCAGTGTCCCCAGTGTCCCCAATGTCACCCCAGTGCCACCCCGTATCTCCCCATGTTCCGTGTCACCACGCCCAGTTCCAGTGTCACCGTCCCCGCGCTCTCGGTGCTCAGCCTGAACCTGTCCCCAGCCCCGGCCGCGGTGACCTCGGGGACACGGAGCTGGGGTCCCCCTGTCCCCAGCAGGCGCTGTGCCCGTGTCCCCCGCGGGCGCCAGGTGACGCAGGTGACGCGGTGACAGCCGGGCGCGCTGGGCACGTGGCACACGCCGTACCCGGCCAGCCCCGGCCGGCCCCAGCCGTCCACGTGCCACACCTCCAGGAGCAGCCTGGGCCACCCTGGGGACATGGGGACATGGGGACATCAGTGGGGACATTGGGGACACACCTCCAGGAGCAGCCTGGGCCACCCTGGGGACAGTGGGGACATCATTGGGGACATCAGTGGGGACACTGGGGACACAGGGCCACACCTCGAGGAGCAGCTTGGGCCACCCTGGGGACATGGGGACATTGGGGACATCATTGGGGACATTGGGGACACAGGGCCACACCTCCAGGAGCAGCCTGGGCCACCCTGGGGACAGTGGGGACAGTCAGGGGACATTGGGGACACACCTCGAGGAGGAGCTTGGGCCACCCTGGGGACATGGGGACATTGGGGACATCAGCGGGGACATCAGTGGGGACATTGGGGACACGGGGCCACACCTCCAGCAGGAGCCTGGGCCACCCTGGGGACAGCAATGGGGACACTGGGGACATCAGTGGGGACATTGGGGACACAGGGCCACACCTCCAGCAGGAGCCTGGGCCACCCTGGGGACATGGGGACATCAGTGGGGACACAGGGCCACACCTCCAGGAGCAGCCTGGGCCACCCTGGGGACATGGGGACAATGGGGACATTGGGGACATCAGTGGGGACATCAGTGGGGACACAGGGCCACACCTCGAGCAGGAGCCTGTGCCACCCTGGGGACATGGGGACATCAGTGGGGACATTGGGGACATTGGGGCCACACCTCCAGCAGGAGCCTGGGCCAGCCTGGGGACATGGGGACAGTGGGGACATCAGTGGGGACATTGGGGACATTGCTGGGGACACTATCAGGGACATGGGGGTCAGGGGCAGCGAGGACACAGGGGGTGTCAGTGTCCCCAGGTGTCCCCAACGTCCCCAGTTGTCCCCAAGTGTGTCCCCATGTCCCCAATGTCCCCAGGGGACGTCCCCAATGTCCCCAGTACCTTGCAGGCCCTTGGTGGCCAGGTGCATGTCCAGGGGATGTCCCCAATGTCCCCAATGTCCCCAATGTCCCCAATGGTGTCCCCAGTACCTTGCAGGCCCTTGGTGGCCAGGTGCACGTCCAGGGGATGTCCCCAATGTCCCCATTGATGTCCCCAATGTCCCCAATGGTGTCCCCAGTACCTTGCAGGCCCTTGGTGGCCAGGTGCACGTCCAGGGGATGTCCCCAATGTCCCCAATGTCCCCAATGTCCCCAGTACCTTGCAGGCCCTTGGTGGCCAGGTGCATGTCCAGGGGATGTCCCCAATGTGCCACATCGTCCACCTGGGGGTCATCGAGCTGGGTCTGCCCCGCCCCCGCCCCGGCCAGCAGCGTCCAGGCAGCGCCTGGGACACAAATCACCAAAATATCACCAAAAAATCACCAAAATATCACCCTGAAATCACCCAAAATCACAAAAAAATCACCCCAAAAATAATTCAAAAATCACCAAAAATCACCAAAAAATCACCAAAAAATCATCCCAAATATCACCCCAAAGTCACCCAGAAATTATCCAAAAAATCATCCAAAAATAATCCAACAATCACCCAGAAATCACCAAAAAATCACCCTGAAATCATCCAAAATCACCCCAAAATCATCCCAAAAATCATCCTGAAATCATCAAAAAAATCACCTCAAAAATCATCCCAAAATCACCCAGAAATCATCAAAAAGTCATCCCAAAACCACCCCAAATTAACCCCTAAATCATCAAAAAATCATTCTGAAATCAGCCCAAAATCACCCCAAAAATAATTTAAAAATCACCAAAAATCACCCAGAAATAATCAAAAAAACCACCCAGAAATCACCCAAAAATCACCCCCAAATAATCTAAAATCACCCCAAAATCATCCCCAAAATAATTCCAAAATCACCCAAAATCATCCCCAAATCACCCCAAAAACCAGCCCAAAATCATCCTGAAATCACCCCAAAAATAACCCGAAAATCAACCCAAAATCATCCCAATAATCACCCAAAATCAACCCCAAAATAATCAAAAATCAACAAAAATCAGCCCAAAATCACCCCAAAAATCACACAAAAATAATCCAAATAATCCCAAAATCACAGAAAAATCATCCCATAATCATCCCATAAACAATCCTAAGAATCATCCCAAAATCACCCAAAAATCATCCCCAAAATAACCCCAAAAATCACCCAGAAATCACCCAAAAACATCCTGAAATAATCCCAAAATCATCGCAAAAATAATCCAAAAATCACCCAAAAATCATCCCAAATCAGCCCAAAAATCACCCCAAAAATCAGCCTAAAATCAACCCAAAATCACTGAAAATCACCCCAAAAATATCCCAAAAATCATCCAAAAATCACATAAAAATAATCCAAATAATCCCAAAATTACTCCAAAATCATCCCATAAATAATCCCAAGAATCACCCCAAAATCACACAAAAATCACAGAAAATCACCCCCAAATCACCCAGAAATCACCCAAAAATCATCCCAAAATCATCTTGGAATCATCCCAAAATCACCCCAAAATCACCCCAAAATCACCCCAAAATCACCCCAAAAATCATCCAAAAATCACCCGAAAATAACCCCAAATCACCCCAAAATCACCCTAAAAATCCACCCCAAATCAACCCCAAAAACATCCAAAAATCACCCCAAAATAATCCCAAAATCACCTCAAAATCACCCAAAATCATCCCGAAATCACCCTGAAATCATCCTGAAAATCACCCCGAAATAATTCAAAAATCACCCCAAAATCACCCCAAAAATACCCCTGGGATCCCAAAAATCCCCTCCCCAAATCCCCTGGGACCCCCCAAAAAAATCCCAGGGACCTCAAAAATCTCCTTGGGACCCCCAAAAAACACCTGGGACCCCAAAATATCCCCAAAAAAAACACCTGGGACCCCAAAATGACCCCAAAAACCACCCACGGACCCCAAAATATCCCCCCAAAAAAACACCTGGGACCCCCAAAAAACACCTGGGACCCCCAAATATCCCCCAAAAAACACCTGGGACCCCAAAATGACGCCAAAACCAACAAGGGACACCCCAAAATCTCCCCAGGAGCCCCCAAATCCTCTCCAAATCCCCCCCCAAATCCTCCAGGGACCCCCCAAATCCCCCCAGGCTCCCCCAAATCCTCCCCAGATCCCCTCAAATGCCCCCCAGGACCCCCCAAAATCCCCTCAGGACCCCCCATATCCCCCTCAGGACCCCCCATATCCCCCTCAGGACCCCCCAAATTCCCCCCAAATTCCCTCCAGATCCCCCCCAAATCACCCCAGGACCCCCCAAATCCCCCTAAATCCACCCAGAACCCCCCAAAATCCCCTCAGGACCCCCAAAATCCCCTCAAATCCCCCCCAGATCCCCCCAGGAACCCCCAAATGCCCCCCAGGACCCCCCAAACCCTCCCAAAATCCCCCCCAAATCCCCTCAGGACACCCCAAATCCCCCTCAGGACCCCCAAATCCCCCCCGGGACCCCCCAAATCCCCCCCCAAATCCACCCAGAACCCCCCAAAATCCCCTCAGGACCCCCCAATTCCCCCCAAATCCCCCCAGGACCCCCCAAACCCCCCCCAAATCCCCTCAGGAACCCTCAAATTCCACCCAAACCCCCCAAATCCCCTCCAGGACTCCCCAAATCCCCTCCAAATCCCCTCAGAACCCCCCAATTGCCCCCAAAATCCCCTCAGGACCCCCAAAATTCCCCCCAGGACCCCCCAAATCCCCTCAATCCTCACCCGCGTGCAGCCCCCACTTGCAGAAAAGGCGGCGCTGGGGGAAGCCGGAGCCGCCCTCGATCTGCCCGAAGAGGTGCAGCTCCGCCATGGGCCTGGGGGACCCCAAAACCACCGCGGTCACCCCAAAATCCCCCTCAGGGACCCCCAAAATCCCCCTCAGGGACCCCCAAAAATCCGCTCAACCCGCGCCAGCCCGCGCCGCCACGGCGCATGCGCGCTCCGCGTTTCCGCATTTGCGTTGCCACGGCAACGCGTAGCTCACTCCCATTGGTGGAAACAGCTCAGGCCACGCCCAGAAAGGGGCGGAGACACTATTGCGCATGCGTATTGGCTCCACTTCGACCTGTGGGCGCCGCCATCTTGGTTTCCAGAGCGGGTGCCGCCATCTTGAGTGTACCTCCGAGTGTGCGGCGCCATTTTTTTTGTCGCGCCGCCGCCATCTTGTGTGTACCGCCGCCATCTTGCCAGCACATTCCCAATTTTCCCCCGAAATTTTGGGGTTTTTTTCCTCATTTTTCATTTTCTCCCCAAATTTTTTGCTCCTCACTCCCCTAATTCTGGGATACCTTCCTCCATTTTGGGTTCCCCACCCCAAATTTCAGGTACCCCACCCGCAACTCCAGTTTTTCACTCAAATTTTAGCTTCACCCCACCCAAATTTTGGGTTTCTCACCCCAAAATTTTATTTCTCCCCAAAATTTCAATTTTTCCCACCAAACTTTCACCTTTACCCCAAAATTTCAATTTTACCCCCAAAATTTCAATTACCCCCAAAATTTCAATTTTCCTCCCCAAAATTTTGATTTTCCCCAAAAATTCAAATTTCTCCCCCAAAATTGCAATTTCACCCCCCAAAATTTTGATTTTTCCCCCAAAATTTGACTGTTACCCCCTAAAACTTCAATTTCCCCCAAAACTTCAATTTTCTCCCCAAAATTTCAATTTTTTCCCCCAAAATTTCCATTTTTTCCCCAAAATTTCCATTTTTTTCCCCAAAATTTCGATTTTTTTCCCCAAAAATTTCAATACTTCCCCCCAAATCTCTCCACCCCACCCAATTCCCCCCACTCCACTCAAATTTTGCATTTCACCCCCAAAATTTCAATATTTTCCCCCAAAATTTTGATTTCCTCCCCAAAAAATTCAATTTTCCCCCCAAAATTTTGATTTTTTTTCCCCCAAAATTTCGATTTTACCCCCCAAAAATTTCCATTTTTTCCCCCAAAATTTCGAGTTTTTTCCAAAAAAATTCGATTTTTTTTCCCAAAATTTTAATTTCCCCCTCCCCTCCCCAAATTTGGGCTCTCACACTCTGGGGGGGGGGACAGCCCCGAATTTACTGCACGGACACCACAGCACAGAACCGACCACGACACCACGGGGGGGGAGGGGAGGGGACCCCAAAACCGGGGGGGGGACCCCAAAAACCCCCCTGGGATGGGGGAGGGGACCCCAAAATCCCCCCCCCCAAAATCCCCCCCCCCCAAATTCACCCCCCCCCCCATTTCCCATCATGCAACACTCCCCCCCTGCCCCTCCCCCCCCAGCTCTGTTATGGCTTTTGAAGGAATTTTTGGGGTTTTTTTGGGGGGTTTTTGGGGTTTTTTTGGGGGGGTTTTGGGGTGGGGCCCCCCCTAGGTGAGGGTGATGAAGGCCGAGGCCTTTTCCTTCAGCTGCCGCAGGCACAGGTGGCAGCTCCAGCTCCCTGGGATGAAAAATGACAGGATTTTAACCCAAAAATCCGGGATTTTACCCCCAAAAATCACAGCTTTTATCCCCAAAAATCTAGGATTTTATCCCCAAAAAATCCGGGATTTTATAGAAAAAAAATCCGGGATTTTATCCCCAAAAATCAGGGGTTATACCCCAAAAAATCACAGCTTTCATCCCCCAAAATCCAAAATTTTATCCCCAAAAATCAGGGATTTTATCCCCAAAAAATCCGGGATTTTACCCCAAAAATCTGGGATTTTACTCCAAGAATCTGGGATTTTATCCTCAAATAATTGCAGCTTCTATCCCCAAAAATCTGGGATTTCATCTCCAAAAAATCACAGCTTTTACCCCCAAAAATCCAGGATTTTATCCCCAAAAATTAAGGATTTTATCCCCAAAAAATCCTGGATTTTATCCCCAAAAATCTGGGATTTCACCCAAAAAAATCCAGGATTTTATCCCAAAAAATCCGGGATTTTGCCACAAAAATTTCAGGATTTTATATAAAAAAAAATTCCATGATTTTATACCCCCAAAAATTCCAGCATTTTATACAAAAAACCCAGAGGATTTTATCCCAGAAAATCCAGAAATTTATCCCAAAACTCCTGGATTTTACCCAAAAAATCACTGATTTTATCCCAAAAAATCCCGAATTTTATCCCCAAAAAATCACAGATTTTACAAAAAAATTCCTGGATATTATCCCAAAAAAAAAAATCACCGATTTCATCCTAAAAAATCCCAGATTTTATCCCAAAAAATCCCGGATTTTATCCCAAAAAAGGAGTGGATTTAACCCAAAAAAATCCCAGATTTTATGAAAAAACCTAAATCCAAATTTCTCCAAAATGCCCTCAAAATCCCCCCAAATCAACTCCAAAATCCCCCCCAAATTCCCCCAAAATCCCCCAAAAACCCCCACAAAAATCTCCCCAAATTCCCCCAACAAACCTCCTAAAATCCCCCAAATTCACCCCTAAATCCCCAAAATCCCCCCAAAAATGCCCCTAAAACCCCCCCAAAATCCCCTAAAATTCCTTTAAATCCCTCAAATTCCCCCAAAATCCCCAAATCTCCCCAAAAATCCCTCAATATCTCCCAAAATTCCCCATAAAATACCCTAAAAATGCCCCTAAAAACCTCAAAAATCCCTCTAAAACCCCCCAAAAATCCTCCTAAAAACCCCAAAACGTCCCCTAAAATTCCATATAATCCCCCAAACCCCGCAAAATTCCCCAAAATTCCCTGAAACCCCCCACAAAATCCCTCTAAAACTCCCCCAAATTCCCCAAAAAATCCCAAAATCCCCCCAAAATCCCCCAGAAACCCCAAAATCCCCCAAATCCCCCCAAAATCCCCCAAAAATTCCTTCAAAAATCCACCCAAAATTTCCCAAATGCCCCAAAATCCCCCAAAAATGCCCCTAAAAACCCCCCCAAAACCCTAAAATTTCCCCAAATCCCCAAAATCCCCCTAAAATTCCCCAAAAATGCCCCTAAAAAATCCCAAAATATCCCCTAAAATTCCCTAAAATCCCCACAAAAACCCCCCTGAAATTCCCAAAATTCCCCCATAAATGCCCCTAAAAACCCCAAAAAATCTCCTAAAATTCCCCAAAAGCCCCCAAATTCCCCTAAAATCCTCCAAATCCCCCCAAAATCCCTCTAAAACCCCCAAAAAATCCCCAAAAATCCCCAAAACTCCCCAAAAAATCCCCAAAAATCCCCCAAAATCCCCCAAAAAATCCCCCAAAATCCCTCTAAAACCCCCTAAAATCCCCCAAAATCCCCCTAAATCCCCCAAATTTCCCAAAATCTCCCCAAAAATGCCCCCCAAATCTCCCCAAAATTCCCCAAAATCCCCACAAATTTCCTCTAAACCCCCTAAAAATGCCCCTAAACACCCCCAAAATGCCCCTAAAAAACCCCCCAAAAACCCCAAAATCCCTCTAAATCCCCCCAAAAATCCCCTAAAATCCCCCTAAAATCCCCCAAAAATTCCTCCAAAATCACCCTCAAATGCTCAAAAATCTCCCAAAAATCCCCCTAAAATCCCCCCAAATCCCCCCAAATTCCCCAAAACTCCGTCAAAAATCCCCCTAAAACCCCCCAAAAAATCCCCTAAAATTCCCTAAAATCCCCCACCCCCCCCAAATTTCCCCCAAATCCACCCCATAATCCCCTAAAATCCCCCAAAAAATCCACAAAATCCCGACAAATTCCCTCTAAAACCCCCTAAAATTTCCCCAAATCCCCCCAAAATCCCTCTAAAACCCCAAAAATCCCCCTAAAATCCCCCCAAAATGCCCCTAACATCTCCCAAAATCCCCTAAAAATCCCACAAAAATCCCCCTAAAAACCAAAAAAAATCCCCAAAATTACCCAAAAATCCCCCCAAATTCCTAAAAAATTCCCTAAACCCCCCAAAAAATCCCCTAAAATCCCCCC
This sequence comes from Catharus ustulatus, assembly GCF_009819885.2. NCBI lineage: Eukaryota > Metazoa > Chordata > Aves > Passeriformes > Turdidae > Catharus > Catharus ustulatus. The sequence continues at coordinate 1,127,260 of NC_046254.1, forward strand.
CCCAAATCACTAAAATCCCTCTAAAACCCCCCAAAAATCCCACTAAAAACCCCTAAAAATTCCCCAAATTTCCCCAAAAAATCCCTGAAAATCCCCCAAAAATCCCCAAAAATTCCCTAAAATCCCCCAAATCCCCCGAATTTCCCCCAAATTTCGGGTTTTACCCTCGGGGGGCTCGGCCATGGGCGGGCTCAGGCAGTACATGTGGTACCCCCGGTCACAGTCATCGCAGAACAGCAGCTGCTCCTGGTTGGGGAAAAATGGGAATTTTGGGGTAAAAATGGGAATTTTGGGAAAAAAATGGGATTTGGGGGGGAAAATGGGGGTTTTGGGGAGAAAATATGGGGGTTTGGGGTAAAATATTGGGATTTTGGGGAAAAATAATGGGAATTTTGGGAAAAAAAAAGGGGGTTTGGGGGGGAAAAATGGGGGTTTGGGGAAAAATAAATGGGAATTTGGGGAAAAAAATGGAAATTTGGGAAAAAATGGGATTTGGGGGGAAAAAATGGGATTTTGGGAAAATGAGGTTTGGGGGGGAAATAGGGGTTGGGAAAAAAATTGGGATTTTGGGGAAAAAATAGAGTTTGGGGATAAAAATGGGATTTTGGAGAAAAAACAGAATTTGGGGAAAAAATCGAGATTTTGGGGGAAAATGGGCTTTGGGGAAAAATAGAGTTTGGGGGAAAAATGGAGTTTGGGAAAAAAATTTGGATTTTGGGGGAAAAAAATGGGGTTTTGGGGGGGAAAAAATAGAGTTTGGGGAGAAAAAATGGCGTTTGGGGAAAAATAAATGGGATTTTGGGGGTAAAAATTGGATTGTGGGGAAAAAAAAATGGGGTTTGGGGGGAAAAATGGAGTTTGGGGAAAATGGGGTTTGGGGACAAAACACAGAATTTGGGGGAAATTTGGGTTGGGGAAAAATGGGATTTTGGGAAAAAATAGAGTTCAGGGAAAAATGGGATTTTGTGGGGGGAAAATTGGGATTTTTGGGGGAAAAATGGGATTTTGGGAAAAATGGGGATTAGGGGCAAATGGGATTTGGGGAAAAAATAGAGCTTGGGAAAAAAATAGAATTTGGGAGAAAGAGAAGATTTTGAGAAAAAATGGGATTTTGGGGAGAATGGGGTTTGGGGGGAAAATGAGATTTTTGGGAAAAAATGGGAGTTTGGGAAAAAAAAATAGAGTTTGGGAATAAAGGTGGGATTTTGGGGGAAAAATGGGGTTTTGGGAAAAAACAGAGTTTGGGAAAAAAATAGAGTTTAGGGAAAAATCGGGATTTTGGGGAGAAAAAAGGGGATTTTGGGGGGAAATGGGATTTGGGAAAAAATGGGAATTTGGGAAAATGGGATTTTAGGAAAAATGGGGTTTGGGGAAAAATAGAGTTTGGGAAAAATAAATTTTGGGGGGAAAATGGGATTTAGGGAAAAAATCAGGATTTTGGGGAGAAAATGGGGTTTGGGGAAAATGGGATTTGGGGGGAAAAATTGGGATTTGGGGGAAAATGGAGTTTGGGGGGAAAATGGATTTTTGGGTTAATTTGGGGTGGGCTTGGGGCTCGGGTTTGGGGTGAATTTGGGATTTTTTGGGATGGTTTGGGGTGGATTTTGGGATGGATTTGGGGATGAATTTGGGATGATTTTTGGGTCTATTTTGGGATGATTTTAGAGTGATTTTGGGGTGATTTTGGGATGAATTTGGGATGAACTTGAGATGGTTTTTGGGTTATTTTGGGTTATTTTAGGATGATTTTAGTCTCTCACATCATTCTCAGCCGTCCCACAGAGGCTGCAGGATTTGGGGATGAATTTGGGATGATTTTGAGATGATTTTTGGGTTATTTTGGGTTTATTTTGGGATATTTTGGGATGGTTTTGGGGTGGATTTGGGATAATTTTTGGATGATTTTTGAGGAGGATTTGGGGATGAATTTGGGATGATTTTGAGATGATTTTGGGGTTAATTTGGGATATTTTAGGGTGATTTTTGTCTCTCACATCGTTCTCAGCCGTCCCACACAGGCTGCAGGATTTGGGGGATTTGGGGTTTATTTTTGGATGAATTTGAGATGAATTTTGGATGATTTTGGGATTATTCTGGGGTGATTTTTGGGGTGATTTTGTGATGAATTTGAGATGAATTTGGGATGAATTTTGGGATGATTTTTGTGTGGATTTGGGGATGAATTTGAGATGATTTCTGGGATATTTTAGGATGATTTTAGGGTCTCACATCGTTCTCAGCTGTCCCACAGAGGCTGCAGGATTTGGGTGTTATTTTGAGATGATTTTTGGGTTATTTTAGGATTATTTTAGTCTCTCACATCGTTCTCAGCCGTCCCACAGAGGCTGCAGGATTTGGGGATGAATTTTTGGGTTATTTTAGGGTGGTTTTAGGGTTTTTTTGTCTCTCACATCGTTCTCAGCCGTCCCACAGAGGCTGCAGGATTTGGGGGTGAATTTGAGATGATTTTAGGATGAATTTAGGATTATTTTAGGATTATTTTGGGGTCTCACATCGTTCTCAGCCGTCCCACAGAGGCTGCAGGACTTGCACTCGATGCACTGCCAGCGGTACGAGCGCGCCGCCGCCGCCATGGCCAGGGAGAACTGCAGGCACGAGGGGTGCCCTGGGGACACAAAAACACCCAAAATTACACCAAAATCATCCTTAAAATCATCCTAAACCCACCCCAAAAAACCCAAAATAAACCAGAAACAGCAGAGTCCAAAATCCCCAATGAACCCCAAACAGCCAGGGAGAGCTGCAGGCACCAGGGGTGCCCTGGGGGCAAAAACCACCCAAAATTACACCAAAATCATCCTTAAAATCATCCTAAACCCACCCCAAAAACACCCCAAAATCATCCCCAAAATCACCCCCAAATCACCCCAAAATCATCCTTTAAACACCCCCAAAATCACCCCCAAAATCACCCCAAAATCACAAAAAATAACCCCAAAATCATTCTTTAAACACCCCCAAAAACCCCAGAAAATCCCACAACCCAAAAATTCAATAAAACTCCAAATAAATCCACAAAACCCTCAAAATGAACCCCACAAAACCCCCAAAATCACCCTCAAAATCCCCCCAAAATCATCACAAAATCATCCTTAAAACACCCCCAAAATCACCCCAAAAACCCAGAAATTCCACAAGCCAAAAATCAAAAAAAAAAACCCCAAATGAATCCCATAAAATCCCCCAAAATAAATCCCAAAAAAACTCCAAAATTACCCCAAAATCACCCCAAAAAACGCCAGAAATGCCACACCCCAAAAATGCAACAAAACCCAAAATAAATCCACAAAACCCTCAAAATAAATCCCACAAAAACCCCAAAATTACCCCAAAATCACCCCAAAAAATCCAGAAACACCAGACCCTAAAAATCCAACAAAACCCAAAATCAATCCCAAAAATCCCCCAAAATAAACCCTCAAAAATCCAGAAATCCCCCAAATCAATCCCACAAAAAACCCAAAATTACCCCAAAATCACCCCAAAAACCACAGAAATCCCACAAAACAAAAATCCAATAAAACCCAAAATAAATCCCACAAAACCCCCAAAACTCTCCAAACCAATCCCATAAAACCCCCAAAATAAACCCCAAAAAATCCACAAAATCCCCCAAAATAAATCCCACAAAAACCCCAAAATTATCCCAAATTTACCCCAAAACCAACCTGAAAACCTCCAAAAACCCCACACCAAAATTACCCCAAAACTCCCCAAAATTTCCCCCCAGGACCCCAAAAATACCCCAAATAAATCCCACAAAATCCCAAATAACCCCAAATCAATCCCATAAAACCCCCAAAATTAACCCAAAATAAACCTCAAAAAAACCCCCAAAATAAATCCCAAAAAAATCCACAAAATCCCCCCCAAAAAATCCATAAAATCTTCCAAATAAATCCCCCCAAAACACCAAAATTACCCCAAAATTACCCCAAACCCACCTCAAAAACCCCAGAAATTCCACACCAAAAATCCAACAAAACCCAAAATCAATCCCATAAAAACCCCAAAATAAACCCCAAAATAAACCCCCAAAAATTCCCAAAAACCCCAAAATAAACCCCAAAATAAATCCCCCAAAATAAATCCCAAAAATTCAAAATAAACACCGAAATAAATCCCAAAAAATCCACAAAAATCCCCCAAAATAAATCTCAAAAAATTCACCAAAACAACCCCAAAATAAATCCCAAAACATCCACAAAATCCCCCCAAATAAACCCAAAAAAAATCCCCAAAATCCTCCAAAATAAATTCCCCCCAAACCCCCAAAATTACCCCAAAACTGCCCCAAAAATCCCAAAAATCCCCCAAAACAAATCCCAAATATCCAGAAAATCCTCCAAAATACACCCAATAAAATCCACAAAAACCCCCACAATAAATCCCACAAAACCCCCAAATTTACCCCAAAAAACCCAAATTACCCCAAAATCCCCCCAAACCCCAAATCCCCCAAATCAATCCCACACAAACCCCAAATTTACCCCAAATCCCCCCAAAACCCCAAAAATTCCCAAAATTTCTTCCTGAAAAAGCCACAAAAAAACCCCAAAAACCCAAAAATCCCAGCCCTGAACCCCAAACCCAGCAGGACCCCAAATGTCCCCAAATGTCCCCAATGTCCCCAATGTCCCATTGCTGTCCCCAACATCCCCAATGTCCCCACTGATGTCATTGATGTCTCCAATGTCCCCAATCCCCATTGATGTCCCCACTGTCCCCAATGTCCCCAATCCCCCCACTGTCCCCAATGTCCCCACTGTCCCCATTAATGTCCCCATTGATGTCCCCAATGTCCCCTCAGTGTCCCCAATGTCCCCATGTCCCCACCTGCTCTCCCGCAGTCCGCACAGGTGATCAGCGCCTCCTCGCTGCCCCTCCCCCAGTGATGTCCCCATGTCCCCAATCACCTCAATGTCCCCAATGTCCTCTCAGTGTCCTCAATCCCCCCAATGTCCCCAATGTCCCCAATCCCCATTGACGTCATTGACGTCATTGATGTCCCCAATGTCCCAATGTCCCCAATGATGTCATTGATGTCTCCAATGTCCCCAATCCCCATGGATGTCCCCACTGTCCCCAATGTCCCCATTGATGTCCCAATGCCTCCAATCCCCAGTGATGTCATTGATGTCCCCAATGTCCCCTCAGTGTCCTCAATGTCCCCAATGTCCTCATTGATGTCATTGATGTCCCCATGTCCTCATTAATGTCCCCAATGTCCCCAGTGTCCCCATTAACGTCCCCAATGTCCCCAATCCCCATGGATGTCCCCAATGTCCCCAATGATGTCATTGATGTCATTGGTGTCCCCAATGTCCCCAATCCCCTCAGTGTCCCCAACATCCCCAATGTCCCCAATCCCCATGGATGTCCCCACTGTCCCCAATGTTCCCAATCCCCCCAATGTCCCCAATGTCCCCAATGTCCCAATGTCCTCAATCACCATTGATGTCCCCAATGTTCCCAATGATGTCACTGATGTCATTGATGTCCCCAATGTCCCCACTGTCCCCAATGTCCCCAGACCCTTCAGTGTCCCCAATGTCCCCATTGATGTCCACAACCCCTGCCAATGTCCCCATGTCCCCAATGTCCCAATGTCCCCAATCACCATTAATGTCCCCAATGTCCCCAATGATGTCATTAATGTCCCCATGTCCCCATTGATGTCCCCAATGTCCCCAATGATGTCATTGATGTCCCCATGTCCCCACCTGCTCTCCCGCAGTCGGCACAGGTGATCAGCGCCTCCTCGCTGCCCCTCCCCCGCGTCCCCCCCGCGCAGAAGTCGCAGGGACCCTCGGGGGGGGGCCCGGGGGGGGCGGGGCGGCCTGGGGGGGGGGGAGGGGAGGGGAGGGGGGAGACAAAAAAAAGGAAATCAGAAAAAAAACAGCCCAAAAAAATGAAATAAAAATGAAAAAAACGAAGAAAAAGCAAAAAAAATCCACCCCAAAAAACCCAAAATAACAAAAAAATCCCACCCAAAAAACCAAAATAACCAAAAAAATCCCACCCAAAAAAACCAAAATAACCAAAAAGATCCCACCCAAAAAATCCAAAATAGCTAAAAAAATCCCACCCAAAAAACCCAAAATAGCCAAAAAAAATCCCACCCAAAAAACCCAAAATAGCAAAAAAAATCCCACCCAAAAAACCCAAAATAGCCAAAAAAATCCCACCCAAAAAATCCAAAATAACCAAAAAAAATCCCCCACAAAAAAAAATCTAATTAACCCCAAAAAACCGAAAAAAACCCAAAAAAATCCCCAAAAAAACGAAGAAAAAACAAAAAAAATCCACCCCAAAAAAACCTGAAAAAAATCAAAATAACTCAAAAAAAGGAAAAAAACCAAAATAATCCAAAAAAATCCCACTCTAAAAACCCTGAAAAATCAAAAAAAAAAAAAATCCCACCGCAAAAAACCAAAATGACCAAAAAAATCCAACCCCAAAAAATGAAAAGAAAAAAAATCAAACTAATATAAAAAAATAAAACCCAAAAAACTCCAAAAACTGAAGAAAAACAAAAAAACACCCCCAAAAAACCAAAATAACCCAAAAAATCCCACCCAAAAAACCCCCAAAATAACCCAAAAAAATCCCACTCCAAAAAAAACAAAGCACAAAAAACACACCCAAAAAAATGAAAAAAAATCAAAATAACCAAAAAAACCCAAAGAGAAACAAAATTAAAACCACTTAAAAAACCCAAAATAATAAAAAAAACCCCACCCCAAAAAACTGAAAAAAAACCCCAAATAACCCCAAAAAACTGAAGAAAAACAAAAAAAAAATCCACCCCAAAAAATATGGAATACCCCCAAAAACCCCACCCCAAAAAAAGCAAACCACAAAAAAAAAACCCCAAAAAACCTGAAAAAAATCCAAAATAACCAAAAAATCCCACCCAAAAAAGCCAAACCACAAAGAACACCCAAAAAACGCCTGAAAAAAACCCCCAAAACAACAAAGAAAATCCCACCCCAAAAAAATTTAAAAAAAAAACCAAAAAAACTGAAAAAACCCAAAAATAACCCAAAATAACCACCCCCAAAAAAACCCCCCAAAAAACTCCAAAAAAAACCCAAAAAATCCCAAAATAACCCAAAACTCCACCTCAAAAAACCCCAAAAAACCAAAAAAAAACGACCCCCAAAACCCCAAAAAAACCCCAAAATAATTTTTGGTTTTGGGGTGGTTTTGGGATATTTTGGGGATTTTTAGGGGTTGGTTTTAGGGAATTTGGGGCTGGTTTGGGGGGTTTGGTGAATTTTGGGATATTTTGGGGTGATTTTGGATTATTTTGGGGGTAATTTTAAAATATTTTCAGTGATTTTGGGTGATTTTGGGATAATTTTGGGATATTTTGGGACATTTTGTGACATTTTGGGGTGATTTTGAGGTGAATTTGGGGTTATTATAGGTGATTTGGGGACATTTTGGGGAGAATTTTGTTTCATTTGGGGTGTTTTGGGACATTTTGAGTTGATTTTGGGGTGATTTTGGGACATTTTGGGTGATTTTGGGGTGATTTTGGGGTGAATTTTGGTTTATTTTGGTTTATTTTGTAACATTTTGGGGCCGTTTTGGGGTGATTTTGGTTTATTTTGGAACATTTTGGGGTTATTTTGGGGTGATTTTGGTTTATTTTGGGTGATTTTGTGACATTTGTGACATTTTGTGGTGATTTTGGGTTGATTTTGGGTGATTTTGGTTTATTTTGTGACATTTTAGGTGATTTTGGGACATTTTGTGACATTTTTGGGTGATTTAGGGGTGAATTTTGGGTGATTTTGGGTGATTTTGGGGTGATTTTGGGGTGAATTTTTGTTTCTTTTGGGACATTTTGGGGTGATTGGGGTGAATTTTGGGTTATTTTTGTTTACTTTGGTTTATTTTGTGACATTTTGGGGCTATTTTGGGGTGAATTTTGGTTTATTTTGGGTGATTTTGTGACATTTTGGGATGGTTTTGGGTTGATTTGGGATGGTTTTGTGACATTTTTGGGTGATTTTAGTTTATTTTGGGTTGATTTTGGTTTATTTTGGGACATGTTGGGTTATTTTGTGGTGAATTTGGGTTTATTTTGGGTGATTTTGGGACTTTGGGGGTGATTTTGGGTTGATTTTGGTTTATTTTGGGACATTTTGGGTTATTTTGGTTTATTTTGGGTGATTTTGGTTTATTTTGTGACATTTTAGGTGATTTTGGGACATTTTGTGACATTTTTGGGGTGATTTTGGTTTATTTTGGTTTATTTTGGGGTGATTTTGGTTTATTTTGGGTTGATTTTGGATGATTTCAGTTTATTTTGGTTTATTTTGGTTTATTTTGGTACCTGTGCTCCTGCGCTGGTTTTCGGGGACCCAGCTCAGCTCTTTGTAAAACTCTGGGGGGGCAAAGGCACCCAAAGGGGGTGAGGACCCCCAAAATAACCCCCAAAAAATCCCAAAACCCCCCAAAATCCCCCAAAAATCCCAAAATAACCCCAAAAAATCCAAAAATCCCCCGAAAACCCCAAAATCCCCCAAGAAACTCCAAAATAAACCCCCAAAACCCCCAAAAATAACCCCAAAAACCCAAAAAAATCCCCCAAAAATTGGGGATGGGGTCCAAGGCCTTTAGGGACCCCCCCCCAAACCCCCCAAAAATGGGGCAGGGACCCCAAAAATGGGGCAGGGACCCCCCCAAAAATGGGACAGGGACCCCCCCCCCAAATCCCAAAATGGGGCAGAGACCCCCCAAAAATGGGGCAAGGATCCCCCAAACCAAGACAGGGACCCCCAAACCCCCCCCCCCCAAAATGGGGCAGGGACCCCCCAAACCCAGCCTGTGACATCCCCAAACCCCCCCAAGACCCCCCAAATCCATCCCAGAACCCCCCAAACCCAGCTCAATTCCCCCTCAAACCCAGTCCAGGACCCCCCAAACACCCCCCAAACCCATCTCAATTCCCACCCAGGACCCCCCAAACCAGCCCAGGACCCCCCAAACCCTCCCAGGAACCCCCAAAATCCATCTCAGGACCGCCCCCAGGACCCCCCAAATCCATCCCAGAACCCCCCAAACCCAGCTCAATTCCCCCCCAAATCCAGCCTGCGACCCCCAGAACCCCCCAAACCCCTTCAGGACCCCCCACAAACCAACCCAGGACCCCCCAGGATCCCCCCACCCATCCCAGGACCCCCCAAACCAGCTCAGGACCCCCCAAACCCATCTCAATTCCCCCCCAGGACCCCCCAAACCCAGTTCAGGACCCCCCAAAGCCCCCCAAATCCATCTCAATTTCCCCCTCCAAACCCATCCCAGGACCCCCCAAACACACCCAGGACCCTCCCAAATCCCTCCAGGATCCCCCAGGACCCCCCCAAACCCATCTCAATTCCCCCCAGGACCCCCCAAACCCCCCCAGGACCCCCAAACCCATCCCAGGACCCCCCAAACTCCCCCAAACCCATCCCAGGACCCCCTAAACCCCCCCAGGACAGCCCCAGGACCCCTCAAACCATCTCAATTCCCCCTCAAACCCAGTCCAGGACCCCCCAAACACCCCCCAAACCCATCTCAATTTCCCCCCAGGACCCCCCAAACCCCCCCAGGACCCCACAAACCCATCTCAATTCCCCCCCAAACCCCTCCAGGACCCCCCCAGGACCCCCCAAACCGCCCCAAACCCATCCCAGGACCCCCAAACAATGTCAGGGATCCCCCCAGGACCCCCCAAACCCATCTCAATTCCCCCCCAAATCCCCCCAGGACCCCCCAAATCCATCTCAATTCCCCCCCAGGACCCCCCAGGACCCCTCCCCAGCCCCTCACGGCGGTGGTGGTTCCTGCGGGGGGGCCCCAGGACCCCCCAGACCCATCCCAGGACCCCTCCCCAAACCCCCCCAGGACCCCCGTTTCCCCCCCTCACGGCGGTGGTGGTTCCTGCGGGGGGGCCCCGCGCCCCCCCCCGGCTCCTCGCCCTCCTCCTCGGCCAGGTGAGTGTGCGTGTAGTGATAGCTCAGCCCCGGGCGGTTCTTGTAGCGCTTCCCGCAGACTGACACCGCGTGGGGACACAGGGGACGGGGATGGGGATAGGAACAGGGAATGGGACAGGGAACACAGGGACAAGGACAGGGGATAGGGACAGCGACAGGGGACACAGGGATACGGGACACGGGACACAGGGACAGAGGACACAGGGGACAGGGGACAGGGAGAGGGGACAGCGACAGCGATAGGGACAGGGGACAGGGACAAGGACACAGGGAGAGGGAGAGGGGACAGGAACAGCGACAGGGAGAGGGACAGGGGATGGGGACGGGGACAGGGGACAGCGACAGGGAGAGGGGACAGGGAGAGGGGATGGGGACAGCAACAGGGGACAGGGACAGCGACAGGGAGAGGGGACAGGGACAGAGGGACACGGGGAACAGGGAGAGAGACAGGGGACACAGGGGACAGGGACGGGACAGACAGGGGATGGGGACAGGGATGGGGATGGGCACAGGGGACACAGGGACAGGGAGAGGGGACAGCGACAGGGGACACAGGGATAGGGGACAGGGGATGGGGACAGTGGACACTCAGTGTCTGAGTGGTCACTCAGGGTCACTCATTCATCACTCAGGGTCACTCATTGGTCACTCATCGGTCACTCAGGGTCACTCATTGGTCACTCAGGGGTCACTCATTGGTCACTCAGGGGTCAATCAGCAGTCAATCAGCAGTCAATCAGTGTCTGAGTGGTCATTCAGGGGTCACTCGGGGTCACTCATTGGTCACTCATTGGTCACTCACTGGTCACTCATTGGTCACTCACTGGTCACTCCCCTCCCCCCCGCCCCTCCCCCACTCACTGTCGCACACGTAGGGTTTGTCCCTCTCCTCCAGGACAGCGTCCACCCTCCTCTTCATCACCAGCCCGTACGCCTGGACACACGGACAGTGCAGGGACAGCGGGGAGCTGGCTGTCCGTCTGTCCTTCTGTCTGTCTGTCCTTCTGTCCTTCTGTCCGTCTGTCCGTCTGTCCATCCCTCCATCTGTCTGCCTGCCCATCCCTCTGGCCGTCTGTCCATCCCTTCGTCCATCCCTCTGTCCTTTTATCTGTCCCTCTGTCTGTCCATCCTCTATCCATCCATCCATCCATCCCTCTGTCAATCCATGTGTCTGTCCGTCCCTCTGTCCTTCTGTCCCTCTGTCCGTCCCTCTGTCTGTCTGTCCGTCCATCCATCCCTCTGTTAATCCATGTGTCCATCTGTCCATCTGTCCATCCCTCTGTCCATCCCTCTTGTCCATATGTCCATGTGTCCATCCCTCTGCCCATGTGTCTGTCTGTCCGCATGTCCATCTCTCCATATGTCCATGTGTCCATCTGTCCCTCCGTCTGTTTGTCCCCCCGTGTGTCTCTCTGTCCATCTGTCTGTCCGTGTGTCCATCTGTCCATCCCTCTGTCCGTTTGTGTGTCCATCCGTCCATCCATTTGTCCATCCACCCGTCCCTCTGTCTGTCTGTTCTTCTGTCCATCTGTCCCTCTGTCCCTCTGTCCATCCTTCTGTCCATCCTCTGTCCATCCCCTCTGTCCACCCCTCTGTCCATCCTCTCTGTCCCTCCCTCTGTCCACCCCCTGTCCACCCCTCTGTCCACCCCTCTGTCCATCCTTCTGTCCCTCCCTCTGTCCATCCCCCTGTCCCTCTGTCTCTCTGTCCATCCCCCCTGTCCCTCCCCTGTCCGTCTGTCCGTCCCTCACCTTGCCCTTGGCCTTGTTTTTCCTCCTCGGGGTCTCCTCGTCCAGCTCGTCCCCGTCGGGGTCGTGTGGGAAATCGGGGGGGGGGCCCTTCTGGAATGGGGGAAAAAACGGGATTTTGGGAAAATGGGGGATTTGGGGATAATCAGGGGGTTTGGGAAAAATGGGGTTTGGGGAAAAATCGGGTTTTGGGAAAAATGGGGGATTTTGGGAAAAATGGGGGTTTGGGGGAAAATTGGGGATTTGGGGAAAATGGGGGATTTGGTTTGGGGGGAAAATCGGGGATTTGGGGAAAATCGGGGATTGCGGAAAAATCCGGGGGTTTGGGAGAAAAATTGGGGATTTGGGGGAAAATCAGGGAATTTGAGAAAATGGGGGATTTGGTTTGGGGGCAAAATCGGGGATTTGGGGAAAATCGGGGATTTTGAGGAAATATTGGGGTTTGGGGGAAAATCGGGGAATTTTGGGAATTCAGGGATTTGGGGGAATTTGGGAATTTTGGGGAAGGAGGGAGGGTTGGACAGACAGACAGCGGATGGATGGATGGATGGATGGATGGACAGACGGACAATGGAGCCAGACACTCGGACGGGCAGACAGACACAGACAGCCGGACACACGGACACACACACGGACAGACACACGGACAGACAGACACACGGACAGACACACGGACAGACAGACACACGGACAGACACACGGACAGACACACGGACAGACACACGGACAGACAGACACACGGACAGACACAGACAGCCGGACACACGGACACACACACGGACAGACACACGGACAGACACACGGACAGACACACACGGACAGACACATGGACAGACACACGGACAGACAGACACACGGACAGCCGGACACATGGACACAGATGGACACACGGACACACACATATGGACAGACACACACGGACGGACAGACAGACACACACGGACAGACAGACGGACAGACACACAGACGGACACACACGGACACACGGGCAGACGGACGGACAGACACGGACGGACGGACACGGACAGACGGACACACAGGCAGACAGACAGACAGTCGGACACACACAGACACACGGACAGACAGACAGGACACACACACGGACACACACAAACAGACAGACGGACACACACACACGGACAGACACACTGACACATGGACAGATAGACACACGGACAGACAGACAGACACACGGATGGACACACAGCCGGCCGCACTGTCGCCGCCGCCCCGCACTGACCGCTCCGTCCAGCGCCGCCTCCTCGTCCTTGGGGTCGCCGCCCTTGCGCTCGGGGGGCTCCGCGCTGAGCAGCGCCTCCAGCACCGGCCCCTCGGGCAGGGCGCCCTCCTTGCGCACCGGGGCCTCCATGTCTGGGGGGCAGTGCCGGTCAGTGATGGTCAGTGCGGCTCCGGACACGGCACTGACCGCTCCGGCCATCCCCCCGGACACTGCACTGACCACTGCTCCCACCCCTCCAGCACCGGCCCCTCGGGCAGGGCGCCCTCCTTCCGCACCGGGGCCTCCATGTCTGGGGGGCAGTGCCGGTCAGTGATGGTCAGTGCGGCTCCGGACACGGCACTGACCGCTCCGGCCATCCCCCCGGACACTGCACTGACCACTGCTCCCACCCCTCCAGCACCGGCCCCTCGGGCAGGGCGCCCTCCTTGCGCACCAGGGCCTCCATGTCTGCGGGCAGTGATGGTCAGCGCAGCTCTGGACACTCCGGCCACCCCCCCAGGCATTGCTCTGGCCACCACACTTGCTGCTCTGGACACCACTCTGGCCACTGCTTTGTCCACTCCAGACACTCTGGACACCCCTCCGGTCACCACTCCGGCCACCACTCCGGCCACTCCACACACTCCGGCCACCCCTCCAGCCAACACTGTGGTCACCACTCTGGCCACTGCTCTGGCCACTGCTTTGTCCACTCCAGACACCCCTCCGGCCACCTCTCCACCACTCCGGACACTGCTCTGGCCTCTCCAGCCACTGCTCCGGCCACCGCTCTGGCCTCTCCAGACACGACTCCAGCCACTGCTCTGGTCGCTCTGGCCACCCCTCTGGTCACTGCTCTGGACCCCCCCTCCAGCCACTGCTCTGGACCCCCCTCCAGCCACCCCTCCGGCCACTCTGGATACCCCTCCTTCCACCCCTCCATCCACTGCTCCGGTCACCTCTCTGGTCACTCCGGACATCCCTCCAGCCACCCCTCCTGCCCCTCTGACCACTCCGGACCTCCCTCCGGTCTTCCCTCTGGCCACTCCAGTCACCCCTCCGGCCACCTCTCCACACTCTGGACACTGCTCTGGCCGCTCTGGCCACCCCTCCAGCCAATGCTCTGGACACTGCTCAGGACACCCCTCCAGCCACTCCAGCCACCCTTCCTTCCACCCCCTCCATCCATCACTCCAGCCACCCCTCCAGCCCCTCTGGCCACCCCTCCAGCCCCTCTGAACACTCCAGACATCCCTCTGGTCTTCCCTCTGGCCACTCCGGCCACCCCTCCGGCCGCTCCGGGCACTCACAGGGCCGCAGCCGCGGGGCCTCCAGGATGTTCAGGCGCCGCTTCTTGCGCCAGCAGCGGGCGGGGTACGAGTAGATCTGACCTGGGGACAGGCCTGGGGGCAGGGATGGACATTGAGTGACCACTCGGGACTGACCACAGCATCCCTAGAGTGACCACAGCACCCCCAGAGTGACCACAGCACCCCCACACTGACCCTGCCCCAAACTGACCCCTCAGGGTACGAGTAGATCTGACCTGGGGACAGGCCTAGGGGCGGGGATGGACACTGAGTGACCACTCTGAACTGACCACAGCACCCCCAGAGTGGTCACAGCATCCCCACACTGACCGCAGCACCCCCAGAGTGACCACAGCACCCCCAGAGTGACCCTGACCCCAAACTGGCCTTGACCCCCCCAAACTGACCCTGACCCCCCCAGAGTGACCCTGAACCAAACTGACCCTGACCCCAAACTGACCCTGACCCCTCCAGAGTGACCTTGACCCCCCCCAGAGTGACCCAGACCCCAAACTGACCCTGACCCCAAACTGACCCCAGAGTGACCCTGACGCCAGACTGACCCTGACCCCTCCAGAGTGACCCTGAGCCCAGAGTGACCCTGACCCCCTCAGAGTGACCCTGACCCCAAACTGACCCCAGAGTGACCCTGACCACCCAGAGTGACCCTGACCCCCCCCAGAGTGACCCTGACCCCAAACTGACCCCCCAGAGTGACCCTGCCCCCCCAGAGTGACCCTGAGCCCAGAGTGACCCTGACCCCCCAGAGTGACCCTGACCCCAAACTGACCCTGACCCCAAACTGACCCTGACCCCCCAGAGTGACCCTGACCCCCCAGAGTGACCCCAAAGTGACCCTGCCCAGGGTGTGGCCCGGGGGTACCAGGGGCAATTTGGGGGCAGTTTTGGGGCAGTTTTGGGGGTCCTGGCAGAGGGGCTCTCCCCCCTCACTCTGGCTCTGCCTCCACCCTGGGGGTGTCCCCTCACTCCAGGAGGGTCCTGGGGGGGGTCTCTCCCCACCCCAGGGGGGTCCAGGGATCTCTCCCTGTCCTGAGGGTGTCCCAGGGATCTCTCCCCATTTCAGGGGTCCCTCTCTTTCCCAGTGGAGTCCCAAGGTTCCCAGGGGTCCCTCCCTATTTCAGGGGTCTCTCCCCATTTCAGGGGTCCCTCCCCATTTCAGGGGTCCCTCCCCATCCCGGGGGGTCCCTCCCCATTTCAGGAGTCTCTCCCCACCCCGGGGGTCTCACCAGGCCGGCGGTGTGCCCTCTCCATCCAGATGTAGGAGTTGCTCTGTGCCCCCCATCCCATGGTCCCTCCCTATCCCAGGGGTGTCCCAGGGGTCCCTCCCCTATCTCGGGGGTCCCTCCCCATTTCGGGGGTCCCTCCCCACTTCGGGGATCCCGGGGGTCTCACCGGGCCGGCAGTAGGCCCTCTCCATCCAGATGTAGGAGTTGCTCTGTGCTCTGACCCCTCCCCATCCTGGGGTCCCTCCCCATCCCAGGGGTGTCCCAGGGGTCCCAGGGGTCTCTCCCCATTTCGGGGGTCTCTCCCCACCCCGGGGGTCTCACCGGGCCGGCAGTGTGCTCTCTCCATCCAGATGTAGGAGTTGCTCTGTGCCCCCCATCCCGGGGTCCCTCCCTATCCCAGGGGTGTCCCAGGGGTCTCTCCCCATCCCGGGGGGTCTCTCCCCATTTCAGGGGGTCTCTCCCCATTTCGGGGGTCTCTCCCCACCCCGGGGGTCTCACCGGGCCGGCGGTGTGCCCTCTCCATCCAGATGTAGGAGTTGCTCTGGGCCACGCCGGTCTGCGCGTCCAGGAAGGGCAGGCGCAGGCTGCGCTCGGCGCAGAGCCGCGCGTTGTAGCTGCGGCAGTGCTCCAGCGCCTCGCGGTAGAACTCCTCCCCCAGGCTGCGGGGGGACCCCAAAATCGGACCGGGACCCCCGACCCGGCCCCGGGCTCGGGGACACCCGGGGAGCCCGGCCCTGAGCTCAGGGATCCCCCCTGAACCCCAAAATCGGACCCCAAATCCACCCAGGACCCCCAGACCGGCCCCAGGTCAGGGACACCCATGGAGCCCGGCCCTGAGCTCAGGGATCCCCCCTGAATCCCAAAATCGGACCGGGACCCCCAACCCAGCCCCGGGTCAGGGACCCCCACCCAGCCCGGCCCTGAGCCCAGGGATCCCCACCCTGAACCCCAAAATCTGCCCCGGGACCCCCGACACAGCCCCGGGTTCAGAGCACCCCCCTCCGAATCCCAAAATCGGACCCAAAATCTGCCCCGGGACCCCCGTCCCGGCCCAGGGTCAGGGACCCCCACCCAGCCCGGCCCTGACCCCCCCGAACCCAAAAATCTGACCCAAAAATCCACCCAGGACCCCCAAGCCAGCCCCGGGCTCAGGGACCCCCACCCAGCCCAGTCCTGAGCTCAGGGACCCCCACCCTGAACCCCAAAATTGGACCCCAAATCCGACCGGGACCCCGGCCCAGCTCCAGGTCAGAGACCCCCCTGAACCCCAAAATCTGACCGGGACCCCCGTCCCGGCCCAGGTTCAGGGACCCCGACCCAGCTCGGTCCTGAGCCCAGAGACCCCCACCCTGAACCCCAAAATCTGCCCCGGGACCCCCAACACAGCCTCGGGTTCAGAGCCCACCCCCCGAACCCCAAAATCGGACCCAAAATCTGCCCCGGGACCCCCGACCCAGCTCCAGGCCAGGGGACATCCGTGGAGCCCAGTCCCGAGCTCGGGGACCCCCGCCCTGAACCCCAAAATCGGACCCAAATGCAACCGGGACCCCCGGACCGGTCTCAGACTCGGGGACCCCCACCCAGCCCAGCCCTGAGGCCAGGGACCCCCACCCTGAACCCCAAAATCCGCCCCAAAATCCGACCAGGACCCCCGGCCCAGCCCCAGGGTCAGGGACCCCCCTGAACCCCAAAATCCACCCGGGAACCCCATCCCCCAAACCCAGGGACCCCCCGAACCCCAAAATCTGCCCTGGGACCCCCGACCCAGTCCCGATGTCAGAGACCCCCACCCAGCCCAGCCCTGAGCTCAGAGACCCCCCCCTGAACCCCAAAATCTGATGTAAAATCTGACCGGGACCCCCGACCCAGCCCCGGGTCAGGGATCCCCCCTGAACCCCAAAATCGGACCCCAAATCCGACCGGGACCCCCGACCCAGCCCCGGGTCAGGGATCCCCCCTGAACCCCAAAATCGGACCCCAAATCCGACCGGGACCCCCGACCCGGCCCAGGGTCAGGGACACCCGGGGAGCCCAGCCCTGAGTTCAGGGACCCCCCCGAACCCCAAAATCTGACCCAAAATCCCCCCGGGACCCCCATCCCCCAAACCCAGGGACCCCCCCCCGAACCCCAAAATTTCCATTTCTCACCCCAAAACATCACTGCGGGGTGACCCCAAATTTTGGCACCCCCCCAAATTCCCTCCAAGACCCCCCTGAACCCCAAATTTCCCCCCCCCACCAAGAGCGGCACCCCCAAAATAGCGCGGGGACCCCAAATTTGGGGACCCCAGACCCTAAAATTTGACCCCAACCCCCCCCGGACATGGCGGACTTGCCCCCCAATTTGGGGACCCCAAAATCTTTGTGACCTCCCCTCCCCAAAAAAATATCACGGACACATTTTGGGGGGACCCCAAAACCCAAAAATCTTCCTGGAACCCCCAAAATTTCTCCCCAAACGCCTCGGACCCCCCAAAATCCCCTCCCCGGGACCCCCCGAAATTCCCTCGGGGACCCCCAAAACCATCCGGGAACCCCAAAACTCCCCAGGATACCCCAAAACCCCCCCAAGAAACCCCCAAAATAACTTCAAACCTCCCAGAAATCCCCCTAAACTCCCGCGGGGACCCCCAAAATTTCCCGGGACCCCCCAAAATCCCCCAGGACCCTCCAAAATCCCCCCAAATCCCCCAGGACCCCCCCAAATTCCCTAAATCCCCCCAAATCCCCTCCCCAGGACCCCCAAAAATCCTCCCAAATCACCCCCAGACCGCCCCAAATCCCCCCGGGCCCCCCAAAATTCCATCCCCAGAACCCCAAAATTCCCCCAAATTTCCCGCGGGGGCGGGGCCAGAGGGGGCGGGGCCGGCTGGGTTCGCCCCGCCCCCAGCCCGGAGCGGGACCGGGATCAGAACCGGGACCGGGAATGAGACCGGGATTGGGACCACAACCGGGACCGGGACCAGGATTGGGACCAGGATCAGAACCGGAACCAGGATTGGGATTGGGACCAGGATCAGAACCGGGACCGGGATTGGGATTGGAACCGTGATCAGAACTGGGATTGGGACTGGGACCAGGATCAGACCTGGGACTGGGATCAGAACCGGGACTGGGACTGAGATTGGAACGAGGAATGGGACTGGGATCAGAACCGGGACTGGGACTGAGATTGGAACGAGGAATGGGACTGGGATCAGAACCGGGACTAGGATTGGGACCGGGATCGGAACCAGGACCGGGATTGGGACTGGGATGGGGACCAGGATCAGAACCGGGACCAGGATCAGAACCAGGACCGGGATTGGGATTGGAACCGTGATCAGAACTGGGATTGGGACTGGGACCAGGATCAGAACTGGGACTGGGATTGGGACTGGGACCGGGATCAGAACCAGGACCAGGATGGGAACCAGGACTGGGACTGGGATCAGAACCGGGACTGGAACTGGAACCAGAACCAAGTTTAGAACCGGAAATGGGATTGGAACCGGGATTGGGACCGGGACCAGGACCAGAACTGGGACTGGCATCAGGCCTGGGACCAGGATTGTAATTGGTACTGGGACTGGGATTGTAACCGGGACTGGGATCAGAACCAGGTTTAGAACCGGAAATGGGATTGGAACTGGGATTGGAACCGGGACTGGAACCAGAACCAGGATTGGGACTGGGATTGGGACCGGAACCAGGACTGGGATCAGAGTTGGGCTTGGGATCAGAACCAGGAGCAGAACCGGGATTAGGACTGGGATTGGGACCAGGATAAGAACTGGGACTGTGACTGGAACCAGAACCAGGTTTAGAACCGGAAATGGGATTGGAACTGGGATTGGAACCAGGACCAGAACCAGGACTGTGACTGGAACCAGAATGAGGTTTAAAACCAGAAACGGGATTGGGACCAGGATCAGAACTGGGATTGGGACCAGGACCAAGATCAGAACCAGGACTGGGACCAGGATCAGGATCAGAACCAGGATTGGGATCAGACTCAGGACTGGGACCAGGACTGGGATCAGAACCGGGACTGGCACTGGGACCAGGATCAGAACTGGCACAGGGTTGGGATCAGAACCGGGATTGGGATGGGAGGGGACGGAGGTTCCGGTACTGGAGGGGAGGGACCCAACTGGGACAGGGACCGGGATCAGAACCGGGATTGGATCAGAACCAGGATTGGAACTGGGATCAGGACCAGGACCAGGATCGGAACCGAGATTGGGACCAGCATTGGGACTGGGATCAGAACCAGGATTGGATCAGAACTGGGATCAGGACCAGGATTGGAACCAGGGCTGGGATGGGACCAGGACCGGGACTGGGATTGGGACTGGAAGCAGGATTGGGATTGGGAACAGAACCGGGATTGGGATTGGAACCGTGATCAGAACTGGGATTGGGACGGGGACCAGGATCAGACCTGGGACTGGGATCAGAACCGGTATTGGGACTGAGATTGGAACTGGGAATGGGAGTGGGATCAGAACCGGGACCAGGAACAGAATGGGCTGGGACCAGGATTGGGATCAGGATCAGGATTGGGACCAGGACCGGGACCAGGACTGGGATTAGGGTCAGGATCAGAACCGGGGTGGGGATGGGATCGGCATCGGGACCGGGATGGGTTCGGGGCTGGTACCAGGATCAGGATTGGGATCAGAACTGGGATCGGAACCGGGACTGGGACCAGGATGGGGCCAGTGCCAGGGTCAGAACTGGGACAGGATTGGGATCAGAACCGGGACTGGGACGAGAGGGGACGGAGGTTCCAGCACCAGAGGGGAGGGACCCAATTGGGACAGGGACCAGGATCAGAACCGGGACTGGGACCGGGATCAGAACCGGGATTGGAACTGGGATCAGAACCAGGATTGGGCCTGGAATCGGAACGAGGACCGGGATAGGGTCAGGATCAGAACCAGCATTGGGACTGGGATCAGGATCAGAACTGGGACTGGGATGAAGTCAGGATCAGAACCAGGATTGGGACTGGGATCGGAACCAGGACCAGCACTGGGACCGGGATGATGTTAGGACCAGAACCAGGACTGGGTCAGGATTGGGACTGGGATGAGGTTGGGACTGGGACGGCATCAGGACTGGGATTGGGACCAGGATCAGAACCTGGACTGGGATGGGATCAGAACCAGGGCCAGGACCAAAGTTGGGATCAGAACTGGGATTAGGATGGGAGGGGGTGGAGGTTCTGGAGGGGAGGGACCCAACTGGGACGGGAACCAGGATTAGGACTGGGATCAGGATCAGAACCGGGATTGGGACCGGGATCAGGACTGGGATTGGGACCAGAACCAGGATTGGGACTGGGACTGGGAATGGCATCAGAACCAGGACTGGAAGCAGGATTGGGACCAGAATCAGAACTGGGACCGGGACTGGGGTCAGGATCAGAACCAGGGTGGGGCGGGGACCAGC
Organism: Catharus ustulatus; assembly: GCF_009819885.2. Taxonomy (NCBI): domain Eukaryota; kingdom Metazoa; phylum Chordata; class Aves; order Passeriformes; family Turdidae; genus Catharus; species Catharus ustulatus. The sequence continues at coordinate 1,148,233 of NC_046254.1, forward strand.
ACTGAGGCCGGGACAGGTTCGGGAGCGGAACCAGAACCGGGATTGGGATCAGAACCAGGACTGGGACCAGAATGGGGTCAGTGCAGGGGCAGAACTGGGATGGGGTTGGGATCAGAACCAGGACTGGGACCAGAATGGGGTCAGTGCAGGGGCAGAACTGGGATGGGATTGGGATCAGAACCAGGACTGGGACCAGGATGAGGTTGGGGCCAGGGTCAGAACAGGGACGGGATTGGGATCAGAACCGGGACTGGGAGTGGGATTGGGACAGGAAGGGACGGAGGTTCCGGAACCGGAAGGGAGGGACCAGGACTGGGACAGGGATCAGGATCAGAACCGGGATTGGAACTGGGATCAGAACCAGGATTGGGCCTGGAATCGGAACCAGGACCAGGATGGGGTCAGGATCAGAACCAGGACCAGGATGGGGTCAGGATCAGAACTGGGATTGGAACTGGGATCAGAATCAGAACCATCATTGGGACTGGGATCGGAACCAGGACCAGGATGGGATCAGGATCAGAACTGGCATTGGGACTGGCATCAGGATCAGAACTGGGACTGGGATGAAGTCAAGATCAGAACCAGGATTGGGACTGGGATCGGAACCAGGACCAGCACTGGGACCGGGATGATGTTAGGACCAGAACCAGGACTGGGTCAGGATTGGGACTGGGATGAGGTTGGGACTGGGACTGCATCGGGATTGGGATTGGGACCAGGATCAGAACCTGGATTGGGACTGGGATGGGATCAGAAACAGGGCCAGGACCAAAGTTGGGATCAGAACTGGGATTAGGACGGGAGGGGGTGGAGGTTCTGGTACTGGAGGGGAGGGACCCAACTGGGACGGGGACCCGGATTGGGACTGGGATATGGATCAGAACCGGGATTGGGATCAGAACCAGGACTGGGATGGGGACCAGCACCGGCACCGCGATCAGAACCGGCATTGGGACCAGGACCAGGGTCAAAACCGGGATTAGGATCAGAACCGGCATTGGGACCAGGACCGGGATTAGAACCAGCATTCGGGACCAGGACTGGCATTGGGATTGGCATTGGGACCAGGACCAGGACTGGGATCAGAACCAGGACCGGGATCAGAACCAGGTCCAGGACTGGGATTGGGACTGGTATCGGGGACTCGGCTTCATCCCCGCCGGTACCGGAACCTCCAACCCTGCCAGGTCCATCTGTGCCGGTACCGGGACCCCCAACCCTGCCAGGTCCATCTGTGCCGGTACCGGAACCTCCATCCCCGCCGGTACCGGGACCCCCATCCCCGCCCGGCCCATCCCCGCCGGTACCGGGACCCCCATCCCCGCCCGGCCCATCCCCGCCGGTACCGGGTGCTCGGTTCCCAGTGGGCTCCTCCCCAGCAGAGCCACGGCTCCGGTTCTGCCGGTACCAATGTCTCCATACCCACCCGAACCGGGGCCTCATCCCCACCGGTACCGGCACCTCCATCCCCACCGGGTCCCTTCCTGCCAGTACCGGCACTTCCATCCCCGCCGGTACCAGGTCCACCCCCACCGGTACCGGAGCCTCCATCGCTGCCGCTACCGGATCCTTCATCCCTGCCGGTACCGGGTCCCCACCCTCACTGGGTCCCTCCCATTCGGTACCGGCAGCTCCATCCCTGTCGGTACCGGGTTCCCAGCTCCCGGTAGGTCCCACCCTGCCGGTACCGGCACCTCCATCCCCGCCAGTACCGGAGGCTCCATCCCCGCCGGTGCCGGGGGCTCCATCCCCGCCGGTACCGAGTGCCCGGTTCCCGGTAGGTCCCACCCTGCCGGTACCGGCACCTCCATCCCCGCCAGTACCGGGGGCTCCATCCCCGCCGGTGCCGGGGGCTCCATCCCCGCTGGTACCGAGTGCCGGGTTGCCGGTAGGTCCCACCCTGCCGGTACCGGGTTCCCAGCTCCCGGTAGGTCCCACCCTGCCGGTACCGGCACCTCCATCCCCGCCGGTGCCGGGGGTCGCACCCCGCCAGTACCGGTGCCGGTACCGGACCTGCCTCCCCCGGCAGTGCCGGTGCCGGGGGTCTCCGTGCCCCCCCCCGCCCATGCCGGTGCCGGTGCCCGGTTCCGGTGCCGGTTCCGGTGCCGGTACCCGAGCCCCCCACTCACCATTTGAGGGGTTTGTGCAGAGCCGTGGCCATTTTGCGCCGCCGGGGCCGCTCCGCGCTCGGGGAGGGGGCGGCGGGGTTCGGCCCCCCCCTCCCCCGCTCCCCTCCCCCGGAGCCCCCCCCGGGGGTCGCTCCCGAACCCCGCGGGACCCCCGCGACCCCCGCCCGCCCCTCCCCCCCCGCTCCCGGTGCCCCCCGGGCCACGCCGGTACCGGGGAGGGGAGGGGAGGGGGGGAAATGGGGGAGAGGGGGCGGGACTACAACTCCCGGCATGCACCGCGCGCCGCTGATTGGGCAGCGCGGCTGTCAATCATCCGCGGGGGCGGGGACAAAGGGCGGGGCCCACTCCTGTCATTGCTGTGGGGGGGGGGAGACGGGACCCCCCAAAATCCTCCAAAATTCCCCAAAATTCCTCAAAATTCCTCCAAAATCCTGCCAGGATCACAGCGGGAGGTCCCTGCGCGACCTGAACCCCACGAGATCCCCAAATTAATCCGAAACCCCCCAAAATCCAGCCCCCCAAAATCCCCAGAACCCCAAAATCCACCCCCCCACCCCCAGACCCCAAAATTCCCGCACGGACCCGCCCAGATCCCCAAAATTTCCCCAAAATTCCTCTCATGGACCCCCCAAATCCCCAAAATTCTCCCCAAAATCCCCTCATGAACCCCACAGTGCCCCAAAATTCCTCTCATGGCCCCCCCAAATCCCCAAAATTCCTGTCAAGAACCCTCCCAAATCCCCAAAATTTCCCCAAAATTCTCTCATGGACTCCCCAAATCCCCAAAATTCCCTCATGGACCATCCCAAATCCCCAAAATTCCCCTCATAGACCCTCCCAAACCCCTCAAATCTGATCAAAATCTCAAAAATTCTCCCCAAATTCCTCCTAACCCCCCAAAATCCCTCCTAAACACCCTAAATTCCCCACAAATCTGCTCAAAACCTCAAAATTTCCCCCCAAAAATCCCCCTAAAACCCAAAAATGCCCCCAAAATCCTCCAAAATTCCCCAAAATCCCCCCAAATTCCCCAAATCTCCTGAAAATCCTCAAAATCTCCTCCTAAACCCCCCAAGATCCCCACAAATCTGCCCCAAACCCCCAAAATTCCTCCAAAATCCCCTCAAATCGCCCCAAATCTACTCAAAATCCCAAAAATTATCTCAAAATCCTTCCTAAACCCCCCAAATCCCCCCAACATCCTTCCCAAAACCCAAAGATTTCCCCAAAACGCCCCAAATCTACTGAAAATCCCCCAAAATTCCCCCAAAATCGCCCCCAAACCCCCCCAAATCCCTCCTAAATCCCAACAAAATCCCAAAATCCCCCCCAAACCCCCCAAATCTGCTCAAAATCCCCACAAATCCCTCCTAAATTCCCCAAAATCTTTCAAAAATCTTCCCCAAAATCCCCAAATCCCCCAAATCTGTTCAAAATCCCCCAAGTTCCCTCTAAAATTCCCCCAAAACCCTCCTAAATTCCCAAAAAATTCCCCAAAAATCCTCCCCAAAACCCAAAAATCCCCCCAAAAAAATCCCGAAATCGTCCCAAATCTACGGAAAATCCCCCAAAATTCCCCCCAAATTCCCCCAAAACCCCCAAATTGCCCCCCAAAACCCCCAAATCCCTCCAAATCGCCCTAAATCTGCTGAAAATCCCCCAAAATTCCCCCCCAAAA